>NC_034180.2:53512207-53764707 GCF_002021735.2 Oncorhynchus kisutch | reverse complement strand
GAGGATATCCAACCCAGAGGATATCCAACCCAGAGGATATCCAACCCAGAGGTTATCCAACCCAGACGTTATCCAACCCAGAGGATATCCAACCCAGAGGATATCCAACCCAGAGGATATCCAACCCAGAGGTTATCCAACCCAGAGGATATCCAACCCAGAGGATATCCAACCCAGAGGATATCCAACCCAGAGGTTATCCAACCCAGAGGATATCCAACCCAGAGGATATCCAACCCAGACGTTATCCAACCCAGAGGATATCCAACCCAGACGTTATCCAACCAAGAGGATATCGAACCCAGAGGATATCCAACCCAGAGGATATCCAACCCAGAGGATATCCAACCCAGACGTTATCAAACCCAGAGGATATCCAACCCAGAGGATATCCAACCCAGAGGATATCCAACCCAGAGGATATCCAACCCAGAGGATATCCAACCCAGACGTTATCCAACCCAGAGGATATCCAACCCAGAGGATATCCAACCCAGAGGATATCCAACCCAGAGGTTATCCAACCCAGACGTTATCCAACCCAGAGGATATCCAACCCAGAGGATATCCAACCCAGAGGTTATCCAACCCAGAGGTTATCCAACCCAGAGGATATCCAACCCAGAGGTTATCCAACCCAGAGGATATCCAACCCAGAGGATATCCAACCCAGAGGATATCCAACCCAGAGGATATCCAACCCAGAGGTTATCCAACCCAGAGGATATCCAACCCAGAGGATATCCAACCCAGAGGTTATCCAACCCAGAGGATATCCAACCCAGACGTTATCCAACCCAGAGGATATCCAACCCAGAGGGTTTGATAACGAGCTATGTACAAAATTAAACACAACATGCAACAATTTCAAAGATTTTACTGAGTTACAGTTCATATGAGGAAATCAGTCAATTGAAATAAATTCATTGGGCCCTAATCTATGGATTTCACATACTGGGAATACAGATGTGCATCTGTTGGTCACAGATACCTAAAGAAAATAGGGGTGTGGATCAGAACACCAGTCAGTATCTGGTATGAGCACCACTTGCCTCATGCAGTGTGACACATCTCCTTCACACAGAGTTGATCAGGCTGTTGATTGTGGTCTGTGGAATGTTGTCCCACTCCTCTTCAACGGCTGTGCGAAGTTCCTGGATATTGGCAGGAACTGGAATACGCTGTCATACACGTCGATCCAGAGCATGCCAAACATGCTCAATGGGTGCCATGTCTGGTGAGTATGCAGGCCATGGAAGAACAGGGACATTTTCAGCTTCCAGGAATTGTGTACAGATCTTTGAGACATGGGGCCGTGCTTTATCATGCTGAAACATGAGGTGATGGCGGCAGATGAATGGCACGACAATGGGCCTCAGGATCTCGTCACGGTATCTCTGTTCATTCAAATTGCCATCAATAAAATGCAATTGTGTTCGTTGTCTGTAGCTTATGCCTGCCCATACCATGACCCCACCACCACCATTGGAGCACTCTGTTCACAAAGTTGACATCAGCAAACCGCTCGCCCACTGGATGGTCTGCCATCTGCCCAGAAACCATGTTTCATCCATGAAGAGCACACTTCTCCAGCGTTCCAGGGGTCATGAAAGTTGCCCATTGAAGTCAGTTACGATGCCGAAGTGCAGTCGGGTCAAGACCCCGGTGAGGACAACGAGCACACAGATGAGCTTCCCTGAGACGGTTTCTGACAGTTTGTGCAAAAATTATTCGGTTGTGCAAACCCATCAGCTGTCATGGGCTGGCGTGGTTACACGTGGTCTGCGGTTGTGAGACCGGTTGGATGTACTGCCAAATTCTCTAAACAACGTTGGAAGCGGCTTATGGTAGAGAAATTAACATTAAATTTTCTGGCAACAGCTCTGTTGGACATTACCTGCTGCCAAGATGCCAATGTCACGCTCCCTCAGAACTTCAGGCATCTGTGGCATTATGTTGTGTGACAAAACTGCACATTTTTAGAGTGGTCTTTTATTGTCCCCAGCACAAGGAACACCTGTGTAATGATTGTGCTGTTTAATCAGCTTCTTGATATGCCACACCTGTCAGGTGGATGGACTATTTTGGCAAAAGGAGAAATGCTCACTAACAGGGATGTAAACAAATGTGTGTGCAAAATTTGAGAGAAATCTGTTTTTTTTTGTGCTTATGAAACATTTCATTTATTTTTTAATTATTTTTTATTACTTTTATTTCAGCTCATGAAACATGGGACCAACACTTTACATGTTGAGTTTATATTTTTGTTCAGTATACTAGTGGTCAGTGTTTCAACCGCCAACAATTGCTAATAACCGCAACTGTCACACTCTGACCATTATTTGCGCTGTTTGTTCCTATGTTTTGTTTGGTCAGGGTGTGATATGAGTGGGCATTCTATGTTGCATGTCTAGTTAGTCCGTTTCTATGTGTTTTGGCCTGATATGGTTCTCAATCAGTGGCAGGTGTTTGTCGTTGTCTCTGATTGGGAACCATATTTAGGTAGCCTGTTTTGTATTGTGGTTCGTGGGTTATTGTCTATGTGATGTTGCATGATAGCACGGTAGTATGGGTAGTATGGGTAGTATGGGTAGTATGGGTAGTATGGGTAGTATGGGTAGTATGGGTAGTATGGGTAGTTTAGTTAGTTTGTTTGGTGTACTTTGTGTTTTTTTTGGTCTATAATTAAAAGTATGTATTCAAATCACGCTGCGCTTTGGTCTCTTCAATACGACGATCGTGACAGCAACCCCCTGACTACATAAGATAAAGTGAATCTGAGGCCTGCACCTGACACTAAACCCACTAATATAGAAAATGTGCTAGAGGCTACAGTGAGAGACACCAGAACCTTTTTCTTTTTGACAGGAAGTGCAAAATATATTTTGAATGACTTAAATATGTTTTCACTTATCATTCCCCGACATTTTGTTAGGCTATTTGTCTCTAATTAGATACATGCAGCTTCTCTTGTGTCATTATATGTTGCTCTAGAAGACTAAATCAACCATTTGCTCACCTGAATAATAGTTTTCATCTCTGTTTCAATTGCAGAGCAAAGACGTTTGGGGACCGGGGAAAAAATGTAAAAACGTTTCAGTGCAAATTTTCCCTAATGACATCAGTTTGACCGGTTGTAAGGAAATAGAATGTTGTGAAAGTGACCCAATATGTTTCTGATCAGATTTCAGGTTGGTTAGTATCCAATATTTTATGTGGTTGAAATACTATCAGCTTTTATGATTCTGATAAAGACAACACCTTTACAGACAGTCCCTAACTGTGATTGAAATACTATCAGCTTTTATGATGATGATAAAGATAGCACCTTTATAGAAGATCCCTAATTGTGATTGAAATACTATCAGATTTTATGATGCTGGTAAAGACAACACCTTTACAGACGGTCCCTAACTGTGATTGAAATACTATCAGCTTTTATGATGCTGATAAAGATAGCACCTTTACAGACGATCCCCAACTGCACATTCACATTCTGTCAAGATGCTGAAAGAAATCATATTTCTCCACTCCTGTTCCCGTGTAAAAACTTGTACCTACATTTAGTGTAGAATTTTAATGCAAGAAATGCTTGACTCTGCAGGAGGTGATATTAAAGGCTGAATGAGATGTTACAGACCGACAGTCAGTGTTCACATTTCAGTTTTCATTTATCACATCTGAACAAGTTCCATTGACGCGCCATAGACCCGTTTCAAGTCTCCGTCCTTGTGACTGTCGAATTGATATAGCGCCTCACAATCATCACATCATAACATACCCGTTATCATCCTCTTTAACCACGTCACCTAATCTTTCCCAAACATTACTATTCTGACCCTCCCTTCTCTTTGTTTTCTGTCAGTGCAAGAGGCAACACTACAGTCCCTGGTTCGAATCCAGGCTAAATCACATCCGGCTGTGATTGAGAGTCCCATAGGGTGGCACACAATTGGCCCAGCGTCGTCTGTGTTTGGCCGTGGTAGGACGTCATTGTAAATAAGAATTTGTTCTTTACTTACTTGCCTAGTTAAATAAAGGTGAAATAAAAATATAATAAAATATTTAAAAAATATTCAACTCTCCATTTCGCAGTTTTTCTCTTACTGAATTCAACTCTGACATTGTATCAGAGACAGCTGAGAGTCAGGGACTGTTCTGTACTTCCCAAGGAGAAGATGGAGGTAGACCTGCTGACCCAGCCAATCAGCAGGGTGTAACGTACTTCCTTAGCCAATCAGCAGAGAGTAAGCCAGTACCGTGTGAGAGATACAGAGCCAATCATACAAAGGTTTCGAGACAACTTGATGTTGCATTCATTCAAACTGAAGATATGCAAGGACAAAAACATCTAGAATCGATATGATACATGATACAGTGCTCAACAAAATTAGAAGAACTAGGAACAGCCCACTATCCCACAGATATACAGCCCACTATTCCACAGATATACAGCCCACTATCCCACAGATATACAGCCCACTATCCCACCAAGACTACCAGATATACAGCCCACTATCCCACTAAGACTACCAGATATACAGCCCACTATCCCACCAAGACCACCAGATATACAGCCCACTATCCCACAGATATACAGCCCACTATCCCACCAGAAATACAGCCCACTATCCCACAGATATACAGCCCACTATCCCACCAGATATACAGCCCACTATCCCACCAGATATACAGCCCACTATCCCACCAGATATACAGCCCACTATCCCACCAGATATACAGCCCACTATCCCACAGATATACAGCCCACTATCCCACCAGAAATACAGCCCACTATCCCACAGATATACAGCCCACTATCCCACCAGAAATACAGCCCACTATCCCACAGATATACAACCCACTATCCCACCAAGATATTCAGCCCACTATCCCACAGATTTCCAGCCCACTATCCCACAGATATACAACCCACTATCCCACCAAGATATACAGCCCACTATCCCACAGATATACAGCCCACTATCCCACAGATATACAGCCCACTATCCCACCAAGACTACCAGATATACAGCCCACTATCCCACCAAGACTACCAGATATACAGCCCACTATCCCACCAAGACCACCAGATATACAGCCCACTATCCCACCAAGACTACCAGATATACAGCCCACTATCCCACCAAGACAACCAGATATACAGCCCACTATCCCACCAAGACAACCAGATATACAGCCCACTATCCCACCAAGACAACCAGAAATACAGCCCACTATCCCACCAGGAATACAGCCCACTATCCCACCAAGACTACCAGATATACAGCCCACTATCCCACCAAGACCACCAGATATACAGCCCACTATCCCACCAAGACTACCAGATATACAGCCCACTATCCCACCAGATATACAGCCCACTATCCCACCAGATATACAGCCCACTATCCCACCAAGACTACCAGATATACAGCCCACTATCCCACAGATATACAACCCACTATCCCACCAGATATACAGCCCACTATCCCACCAGATATACAGTCCACTATCCCACCAGATATACAGCCCACTATCCCACCAAGACTACCAGATATACAGCCCACTATCTCACCAGATATACAGCCCACTATCCCACTAAGACCACCAGATATACAGCCCACTATCCCACTAAGACCACCAGATATACAGCCCACTATCCCACCAGATATACAGCCCACTATCCCACCAGATATACAGCCCACTATCCCACCAGATATACAGCCCACTATCCCACCAGATATACAGCCCACTATCCCACCAGATATACAGCCCACTATCCCACCAGATATACAACCCACTATCCCACCAGATATACAGCCCACTATCCCACCAATATATACAACCCACTATCCCACAGATATACAACCCACTATCCCACCAGATATACAGCCCACTATCCCACCAGATATACAGTCCACTATCCCACCAAGACCACCAAGATATACAGCCCAGTATCCCACCAAGACCACCAGATATACAGCCCACTATCCCACCAAGACTACCAGATATACAGCCCACTATCCCACCAAGACCACCAGAAATACAGCCCACTATCCCACCAAGACCACCAAGATATACAGCCCAGTATCCCACCAAGACTACCAGATATACAGCCCACTATCCCACCAAGACCACCAGATATACAGCCCACTATCCCACCAAGACCACCAGATATACAGCCCACTATCCCACCAAGACTACCAGATATACAGCCCACTATCCCACCAAGACTACCAGATATACAGCCCACTATCCCACCAGGAATACAGCCCACTATCCCACCAAGACTACCAGATATACAGCCCACTATCCCACCAAGACCACCAGATATACAGCCCACTATCCCACTAGATATACAGCCCACTATCCCACCAGATATACAGCCCACTATCCCACCAGATATACAGCCCACTATCCCACCAGATATACAGCCCACTATCCCACCAGGAATACAGCCCACTATCCCACCAAGACCACCAGATATACAGCCCACTATCCCACCAAGACTACCAGATATACAGCCCACTATCCCACCAAGACCACCAGAAATACAGCCCACTATCCCACCAAGACCACCAAGATATACAGCCCAGTATCCCACCAAGACTACCAGATATACAGCCCACTATCCCACCAAGACCACCAGATATACAGCCCACTATCCCACCAAGACCACCAGATATACAGCCCACTATCCCACCAAGACTACCAGATATACAGCCCACTATCCCACCAAGACTACCAGATATACAGCCCACTATCCCACCAGGAATACAGCCCACTATCCCACCAAGACTACCAGATATACAGCCCACTATCCCACCAAGACCACCAGATATACAGCCCACTATCCCACTAGATATACAGCCCACTATCCCACCAGATATACAGCCCACTATCCCACCAGATATACAGCCCACTATCCCTCCAGATATACAGCCCACTATCCCACCAGAAATACAGCCCACTATCCCACCAGAAACACAGCCCACTATCCCACCAGAAATACAGCCCACTATCCCACCAAGACTACCAGATATACAGCCCACTATCCCACCAAGACCACCAGATATACAGCCCACTATCCCACAGATATACAGCCCACTATCCCACCAAGACTACCAGATATACAGCCCACTATCCCACCAAGACTACCAGATATACAGCCCACTATCCCACCAGATATACAGCCCACTATCCCACCAGATATACAGCCCACTATCCCACCAAGACCACCAGATATACAGCCCACTATCCCACCAGATATACAGCCCACTATCCCACCAGATATACAGCCCACTATCCCACCAGAAATACAGCCCACTATCCCACCAGATATACAGCCCACTATCCCACAGATATACAGCCCACTATCCCACCAGATATACAGCCCACTATCCCACCAGATATACAGCCCACTATCCCACCAGATATACAGCCCACTATCCCACCAGATATACAGCCCACTATCCCACCAAGACTACCAGATATACAACCCACTATCCCACCAGAAATACAGCCCACTATCCCACCAGATATACAGCCCACTATCCCACAGATATACAGCCCACTATCCCACCAGATATACAGCCCACTATCCCACCAGATATACAGCCCACTATCCCACCAGATATACAGCCCACTATCCCACCAAGACTACCAGATATACAGCCCACTATCCCACCAAGACTACCAGATATACAGCCCACTATCCCACCAGAAATACAGCCCACTATCCCACCAGAAATACAGCCCACTATCCCACCAGATATACAGCCCACTATCCCACCAAGACTACCAGATATACAACCCACTATCCCACCAAGACTACCAGATATACAGCCCACTATCCCACCAGATATACAGCCCACTATCCCACCAGATATACAGCCCACTATCCCACCAAGACTACCAGATATACAACCCACTATCCCACCAGAAATACAGCCCACTATCCCACCAAGACTACCAAGATATACAGCCCACTATCCCACTAAGACTACCAGATATACAGCCCACTATCCCACCAGATATACAGCCCACTATCCCACTAAGACTACCAGATATACAGCCCACTATCCCACTAAGACTACCAGATATACAGCCCACTATCCCACCAAGACTACCAGATATACAGCCCACTATCCCACCAGAAATACAGCCCACTATCCCACCAGAAATACAGCCCACTATCCCACCAGATATACAGCCCACTATCCCACCAGATATACAGCCCACTATCCCACCAGATATACAGCCCACTATCCCACCAAGATATACAACCCACTAAATCCACCTGCGCCTATTTATGAAAAAGCCATTTTAGTCGAGTATAATATGTTATGACATTTGTGACAAAGAAGTGCTCACCATGACACGTATCTAACTTTAAAACAACCAGGGACATGGGACAAATCCATTAGGTCTTTTCATGAAATAGTAATTGGACATAATCACCAAGACTCACCATGACAGGTCCCATCTTCTGCCAGGGTGTATCCCAGAAGGCAGGGAGCGGAGCGGCTTACGACGGGGTAGCTGGGGGCCACAGGGGGGGCTGGAGGGGGTTGGAGAGGGTAGGGGTCTGGTTCTGGGAAGCCCAGGGAGGTGTCTGGGTAGGTGGCCTGGGACCTGCCTGCTCCTCCTCCTCCTCCTTCACCACCTCGGGGGTAGGTAGGCTGGCTGTACAGCCCCCGGGGGATGCAGAGATAGCCTCCGTTCTGGTTCACGCACTGCATGTCCCCTCTGCAGGCGTCTGGTACCATACGACACTCATCAATGTCTAACGAGGAAGGGACACCAGTTAAGGATACGAATAGGAGAACTTTATTGTTCCAGAGTGGAAAATTATCCTGTAAACAATCTGTCTCCAAAAACACAATGTGTAAAGATGCAAGATGGAAACTGTTCAAAACACAGCCTATTGACAGGCAGAATGGAGACTGTTCCAAACACAGCCTATTGACAGGCAGAATGGAGACTGTTCCAAACACAGCCTATTGACAGGCAGAATGGAGACTGTTCCAAACACAGCCTATTGACAGGCAGAATGGAGACTGTTCCAAACACAGCCTATTGACAGGCAGAATGGAGACTGTAGGTGTGTGTGGGGGAGGGGAGGGGAGGGGGGGCAGGAGTGATTAAACTCACCAACACATACTCTTGCCCTGCGATCATAGACGAACCCCTCTGTGCAGGTCTACGTGACAGAATAGGAAAGAGCAGATGGCCAAGCGCCTTATTCAGACAACCAGTGAGTGAAAGCAAACACTACGAAGTCAACTAATTCATCATTACAGTAGAAGCTTTTGTTGAGCTGCTTTTCATATTCATTTATTTTAATGAAGCACTTGGAACATTGCATTAACTCATTCATTTGTACATTATCTTGTTCATAGTTTATCATTTTCCACTGAAGCTGTAGCCTCCTACTGTCCATCACTACTCACTCTACTCTTTGTAGATGCAGGAATGAATGAAATGCGTGAAGATAGATGGACAGGAGGGCAGGCAGGCAGACGGGCAGACGGATGGGCAGACAGACAGGTAGGCAGACAGACAGGTAGGCAGGCAGGCAGACTGATAGATGGACAGGAGGGCAGACAGGCAGGCAGGCAGGCGGACGGGCAGATGGATGGGCAGACAGACACACAGACAGACAGACAGGCAGGCAGGCAGGCAGGCAGGCATGCAGACAGACAGACAGGTAGGCAGGCAGGCAGGCAGGCAGGCAGGCAGGCAGGCAGGCAGGCAGGCGTCTCAAGAAATACCATGAGGAATAAATGCATGAGTTACCTGGCCATATCCGGAGTGGATGCTACATAATGCCAACACCACAACTGTCAACATTCTGAAAAGATAGTTTTTTTTTTGTCAGAAATATACTTAATTCCACAAGGATGGATCATGCATGGCATAATCTCAATATTGGGCTCCTGTATTATTCAAATGGGACAAATATATATATATAAATATATATATAGGCTAAAGGCTGTTTTAAAAGGACCAGGATATATCAACCACTGCATATACCAGAGTAAGATTATATTGGTGACAAAAAAGTCAAATCTATAACTCTGTTTTACAACAAAACTTGAAACAACTTTTGTCACAACTATTTCACAACCCAACATCATTCACTAACCTTGCGTAAGTCCAGACATTCAAGCCACGTATGTCAGAAAACATGGTCTATGGATCCTGCCGATTAACTCAGAAGACCCGTGGATAATTTGTGGCAAGAAAGGTTTCAAACACTTTGCTACTGTTGTGAAGTCAAAAATCCAATGCGCATGTGGTGGGCTACTCTCGCCAGTCACACCGCCCAGACTACGTGAAAAAAACCTAAACCGGGATTTGATAAACAGCTATCCAGTCGACCGAAGCCTTGATATATGCCTCACCTTACGGGGAATGTCTTTTAAAAACGGTCTGGTCTATTTCCCCCGTCTCTCTAAACTGTACAGATAGTTTAGCAATGCAAATGACCGGGACAGGTCCTCGAGCACTTCTGACAACAGCTGGATTCAATCAAAGAGAGACAGCCCCCTCGAACCACCGCAGGAGAGGAGAGGGAGAAATGCCCCAGATGGGATATCAGAGGGCGCATTAATCCAGAGTGTGGGCCTACTTGAAAATATACTTATAATTATTGAAGAGCAGATCAACAGGACATGATTCTACAATGGGACTCTGAAGGCAGGCACAGTTCTGTTCTGTTGCATTCTATTGTTCTGTTCTATTCTGATTCTACAGCAAAGTGATTTTTTAATCTAATTTTATCATCTATTCACATGTTCTGATTATGTATTGACATGTAAAGGCTTGCCTCGGTCTGGGCCTGAGTCTCTGGGCTTTCACCACAGGCCATTCACTGTTACAACACCATTCACTGGTACAACACCATTCACTGTTACAACACCATTCACTGTTACTCTGTCACAACACCATTCACTGTTACTCTGTTACAACACCATTCACTGGTACAACACCATTCACTGTTACTCTGTTACAACACCATTCACTGTTACAGCACCATTCATTGTTACTCTGTTACAACACCATTCACTGTTACTCTCTTACAACACCATTCACTGGTACAACACCATTCACTGTTACTCTGTTACAACACCATTCACTGCTACAACACCATTCACTGTTACTCTGTTACAACACCATTCACTGTTACTCAGTCACAACACCATTCACTGTTACACAGTCACAACACCATTCACTGTGAACAACACCATTCACTGGTACAACACCATTCACTGGTACAACACCATTCACTGTTACTCAGTCACAACACCATTGACTGTTACAACACCATTCACTGGTACAACACCATTCACTGTTACTCAGTTACAACACCATTCACTGTTACTCAGTCACAACACCATTCACTGTTACTCAGTTACAACACCATTCACTGTTATAACACCATTCACTGTTACAACACCATTCACTGTTACAACACCATTCACGGTTACTCTGTCACAACACCATTCACTGGTACAACACCATTCACTGTCACAACACTATTCACTGTTACTCGGTCACATCACCATTCACTGTTACAACACCATTCACTGTTACAACACCATTCACTGTTACTCTGTCACAACACCATTCACTGGTACAACACCATTCACTGTTACAACACCATTCACTGTTACAACACCATTCACTGTTACTCAGTTACAACACCATTCACTGTTACTCAGTCACAACACCATTCACTGTTACTCAGTCACAACACCATTCACTGTTACTCTGTCACAACACCATTCACTGTTATAACACCATTCACTGTTACTCAGTCACAACACCATTCACTGTTACTCTCTTACAACACCATTCACTGGTACAACACCATTCACTGTTACTCTGTTACAACACCATTCACTGCTACAACACCATTCACTGTTACTCTGTTACAACACCATTCACTGTTACTCAGTCACAACACCATTCACTGTTACACAGTCACAACACCATTCACTGTGAACAACACCATTCACTGGTACAACACCATTCACTGGTACAACACCATTCACTGTTACTCAGTCACAACACCATTGACTGTTACAACACCATTCACTGGTACAACACCATTCACTGTTACTCAGTTACAACACCATTCACTGTTACTCAGTCACAACACCATTCACTGTTACTCAGTTACAACACCATTCACTGTTATAACACCATTCACTGTTACAACACCATTCACTGTTACAACACCATTCACGGTTACTCTGTCACAACACCATTCACTGGTACAACACCATTCACTGTCACAACACTATTCACTGTTACTCGGTCACATCACCATTCACTGTTACAACACCATTCACTGTTACAACACCATTCACTGTTACTCTGTCACAACACCATTCACTGGTACAACACCATTCACTGTTACAACACCATTCACTGTTACAACACCATTCACTGTTACTCAGTTACAACACCATTCACTGTTACTCAGTCACAACACCATTCACTGTTACTCTGTCACAACACCATTCACGGTTACTCTGTCACAACACCATTCACTGTTACTCAGTCACAACACCATTCACTGTTACTCTGTCACAACACCATTCACTGTTACTCAGTCACAACACCATTCACTTTTACAACACCATTCACTGGTACAACACCATTCACTGTTACAACACCATTCACAGTTACAACACCATTCACTGTCACAACACTATTCACTGTTACTCTGTTACAACACCATTCACTGTTACAACACCATTCACAGTTACAACACCATTCACTGTTACAGCACCATTCACTGTTACAACACCATTCACTGTTACAACACCATTCACTGTTACAACACTATTCACTGTTACAACACCATTCACTGTTACAGCACCATTCACTGGTACAACACCATTCACTGTTACAACACCATTCACTGTTACAACACCATTCACAGTTACAACACCATTCACTGTCACAACACTATTCACTGTTACTCTGTTACAACACCATTCACTGTTACAACACCATTCACAGTTACAACACCATTCACTGTCACAACACCATTCACTGTTACTCTGTTACAACACCATTCACTGTTACAACACCATTCACTGTTACTCTGTTACAACACCATTCACTGTTACTCTGTTACAACACCATTCACTGGTACAACACCATTCACTGTTACTCTGTTACAACACCATTCACTGTTACAACACCATTCACTGTTACTCTGTTACAACACCATTCACTGTTACAACACCATTCACTGTTACTCAGTCACAACACCATTCACTGTTACAACACCATTCACTGGTACAACACCATTCACTGGTACAACACCATTCACTGTTACTCAGTTACAACACCATTCACTGTTACTCAGTCACAACACCATTCACTGTTACTCAGTTACAACACCATTCACTGTTACAACACCATTCACTGTTACAACACCATTCACTGTTACAACACCATTCACTGTTACAACACCATTCACTGTTACAACACCATTCACTGTTACAACACCATTCACTGTCACAACACTATTCACTGTTACTCGGTCACATCACCATTCACTGTTACAACACCATTCACTGTTACAACACCATTCACTGTTACTCAGTTACAACACCATTCACTGTTACTCAGTCACAACACCATTCACTGTTACTCAGTTACAACACCATTCACTGTTACAACACCATTCACTGTTACAACACCAACACGCCTGCTCCCCGGTCCTGTCCCAGAAGCGGCCTGCTCCCTGGTCCTGGAATGGGCTTATTCCTCCAGGCTTGCCTGCCACCCGAGTTCCCATCGGACCCTGGCTTTTGGTGGCCCACCACGGTCCCTGACGTCTCCGCGTTTGTCGCAGCCTAAACTGTCTGTGCTCAGAAACAGACTCCTCGGCAAGCTCCAAATGGCCTCCTGCAACCTCTTCCTGTCCCTCACCGTCCCTGGTCACATATATCCCTGGACTTCATCACTGGTCTCCCTTCATCTGATGGCAACACCACTATCCTCACAGTGGTGGTCAGGTTTTCCAAAGCCAGCTATTTCATTCCCCTCCCTAAGCTACCGTCTGCCATGGCAACGGCCCTGCTCATGGTGCAGCATGTCTTCCGGTTGACATGGTCTCAGACCGTGGTCCTCAGTTCTCGTCCCGGTTCTGGAAGGCGTTCTGCACGTCGGCCAGCCCGTCCGCCGGGTTTCACCCCCAGTCTAATGGCCAGTCGGAGCGAGCTAATTAGGACCTAGAGACGACTCTTTGTTACCTTGTCTCCGCCAACCCCACCACCTGGAGCCAGCAACTAATGTGGCTAGAACACCCACACAACACCTTACCCTGCTCAGTGACTGGTCTCTCACCTTTTGAGTGTTTGATGGGTCATCAGTCCCCGCTCTTCCCTGAGCAAGAGGTCAACATACCCTCGGTCCACATGTTTGTCCGCCGCTGTCGCCATACCGGTCTGCTCTTCTCAACACCACCTCCAGATAGACGACAGGCAGTGGACCGCCACTGGACCCCAGCTCCCCGTTATCGTCTCAGGCAGAGGGCTGTCCACTTGGGATCTGCCCTTCCAGGTGGAGTCCCGCAAACTCTCCACCCGTTTTATCACCCCTTTCCCCATCTCTTAGACCTGCTGTTCGTCTTCTGTTGCCCCACACCCTCCGTATACATCCCACTTTTCATGTATCAAGGATTAAACCTCTGTCTCACAGCCGTCTGTCTCCTCTTTCCAGGCCCTGCCGTTCTGTATTTTTCTGACTCTGCCCTGGATTACCGACCCCTGACCTGTCATCTGCATGCCCCCTGTTTTGTTAATACACACCTGTTAATCGAACTGCATCTGGGACTAATCCTGAAGTCTGATATTTTTATTTTGTTTTACATTTATTTAACCAGGTAGGTTAGTTGAGAACACCTTTATTTAACCAGGTAGGCTAGTTGAGAACACCTTTATTTAACCAGGTAGGCTAGTTCAGAACACCTTTATTTAACCAGGTAGGCTAGTTGAGAACAAGTTCTCAATTGCAACTGCGACCTGGCCAAGATAAAGCAAAGCAGTTCGACACAAACAACAACACAGAGTAACACATGGAATAAACAAACATACAGTCAATAATACATTAGAAAAATGTATAGACAGCATGTACAAATGAGGTAGGATAAGAGAGGTAAGGCAATAAATAGCCATTGTGGTGAAGTAATTACAATATAGCAATTAAACACTGGTGTGGTAGGGTGTGCAGAAGATGAATGTGCAAGTAGAGATACTGGGGTGCAAAGGAGCAAGATAAATAAATAAATACAGTATGGGGATGAGGTAGATTGGACGGGCTGTTTACAGATGAGCTATGTACAGGTGCAGTGATCTGTGAGCTGCTCTGACAGCTTGTGCTTAAAGCTAGTGAGGGAGGTAAGAGTCTCCAGCTTCAGAGATTTTTGCAGTTCGTTCCAGTCATTGGCAGCAGAGAACTGGAAGGAGAGGCAGCCAAAGGAAGAATTGGCTTTGGGGGTGACCAGTGAGATATACCTGCTGGAGCGCGTGCTACGGGTGGGTGCTGCTATGGTGACCAGTGAGCTGAGATAAGGCGCGGCTTTACCGAGCAGAGACAATAGATAGAAGGGAACTGATGGGCGATTGACAGCTCATGCCCTGTTGCAAATCCCCCCTAGACTGTCAGGACAAAGGGATTCGTAACCCACGGGAGATCACTTGAAAGTATTAATTAAGAAGCTTGTTTCTAAAGTGGTTCTCCAAACAATAACACATATAATGATTAGAAAGGCAATATTTTATTTTAGAAAACAACCATAAATACATTCATTTATTGACTTCCTAAAAAGTGGCACTATTCACTGCTCTTCTCCCTAACCTTAAAAATCAACCGTATTAATTTCACATTAAAACAATCTATTAATTGCACATCATACCGATCCTTCAAATAAATACAAATGACCATCAGTAGGGGGCACAAGGGTCAGTGGAGTGGTTTCTCTTACTGAGACAACCCTGTCCAAATTAAAACCTTTGCAGGATTTTTTTTTCAAGCTATTTCTACTTTTTCTTTGCTTGATCTCTAAGGGAAGGCTATTCCATAGACAAATGCCTGTTTGGGAAAAACATGCTCCTTGCAGTACTGTTTACTCTTGGGATTTTACAAGACATAACATTAGCTGTGGTATTGTAACTGACTTGGTTATAAAAACCATATCAATGTGGTTTTTCATATAACCTGGGGCACAATCATTTAAGATGTCAAATATATGATTACATTTAAGTTGATCCGCTCTGGACTCCAAAGGCAACAAGCCCACAAGCCCACCTCCCGGACCCTATGTGGGTCCTAGAGAGACATTCAGCATATACCTGGTAACATTAATTTGCATGACCTGCATTCTCTTTTTCAGAGAGTAACACTATGCCAAGCAGTTCAGGCATAATCAAAATTACACTGAGTTGAGACAAGCAGTTTCTTAATTTTGATGTTAAAATATCAAGTGTTAATGATATAAACATTTCAATTTGTTCGCCATTTTACAAATCATTTTAGCAGCAATTTCGGTTGTCAGTCAACCAATCTCTAACAAAATGCAATTCCTTACTCAGGGTCTCCTCTATGTAAACTGTATCCTTCCCAGATACCAGCTGAATCATCAGCATAAAGCAGGACTTTACTGTATTTGGCATATCATTAACGCATATAAGACATAAGAGTGGCCCTAGAATGGATCCCTGTGGTACTCCAGAGGATATTTCTTTGGCCTCTGACAGAACATAATCAACTTTATACGTGTGTTCTGTTGGTCAGATGAGACCTAAACCAATTCACTGCTACATCATTTAGAAACATGCATTTCAGTTTCATCAGGAGAATATCATTGGTCCACAGTGTCAAAATCTTTCTGTAAGTCTAACATGACCATTCCTGTTTAGTTCCCCCTTCTCACTTTCCTGCTTATTGTGGTCAAAAAGGTGATTAAGGCAAGTATCAGTGGGAAGAGCTGTTCTAAAGCGAGACTGGAGTACATAAAGAAGTTTGTTCTCGAAAAGGTATCTCTCAAGTTGATTAAAAAATAAATCTCAACAACTTCGGATGAGGTGCTGAGGATTGACAGTAGGCCTAGTTAGTAGTAGTTGGCCTGTAGTTTCCTACATTTGTTGTACTGCTCTTCTTGGCTGTTTGGCCACCCTGGCTGTTTTCGAGATCATTGGGAAATGTACCACTACTAAAAGTTACGACATCGGCTCAATCCATGGCATTTCTACCTGCAACTTTCCGCAACGTTTGGTGGCTGAATGTGACCCAGCAGAGAATTAGAAGATAAATTAGTTACATATGTCCAAGTGCAGAATATTCAGACACTTTTTAATGCAAGTTAGGTAACTTTTCTGATATGCATAGGAGTTGCAGCTTATAGAGGCTAGTTGTTCTGAGTTGCAGCGTATAGAGGCTAGTTGTTCTGAGTTGCAGCGTATATAGAGGCTAGTTGTTCTGAGTTGCAGCGTATAGAGGCTAGTTGTTCTGAGTTGCAGCGTATAGAGGCTAGTTGTTCTGAGTTGCAGCGTATAGAGGCTAGTTGTTCTGAGTTGCAGCGTATAGAGTCTAGTTGTTCTGAGTTGCAGCGTATAGAGGCTAGTTGTTCTGAGTTGCAGCGTATATAGAGGCTAGTTGTTCTGAGTTGCAGCTTATAGAGAATTCTAGTTGTTCTGAGTTGCAGCGTATAGAGGCTAGTTGTTCTGAGTTGCAGCGTATACAGAGGCTAGTTGTTCTGAGTTGCAGCGTATAGAGGCTAGTTGTTCTGAGTTGCAGCGTATAGAGGCTAGTTGTTCTGAGTTGCAGCGTATAGAGGCTAGTTGTTCTGAGTTGCAGCGTATAGAGGCTAGTTGTTCTGAGTTGCAGCGTATAGAGGCTAGTTGTTCTGAGTTGCAGCGTATAGAGGCTAGTTGTTCTGAGTTGCAGCGTATAGAGGCTAGTTGTTCTGAGTTGCAGCGTATAGAGGCTAGTTGTTCTGAGTTGCAGCGTATAGAGGCTAGTTGTTCTGAGTTGCAGCGTATAGAGGCTAGTTGTTCTGAGTTGCAGCGTATAGAGGCTAGTTGTTCTGAGTTGCAGCGTATAGAGTCTAGTTGTTCTGAGTTGCAGCGTATAGAGGCTAGCCGTTCTGAGTTGCAGCGTATAGAGGCTAGTTGTTCTGAGTTGCAGCGTATAGAGGCTAGTTGTTCTGAGTTGCAGCGTATAGAGGCTAGCTGTTCTGAGTTGCAGCGTATAGAGGCTAGTTGTTCTGAGTTGCAGCGTATAGAGGCTAGTTGTTCTGAGTTGCAGCGTATAGAGACTAGTTGTTCTGAGTTGCACCGTATAGAGGCTAGTTGTTTTGAGTTGCAGCATATAGAGGCTAGTTGTTCTTTGCTGAACATTGTGTTGGTCAAGGTGTAAAATGGTGCAAATTCAAAATACCTGGAGATACGTGTAGAGATCATGAGGAATATAAAAATAATAAATCACTGGGTCTCTTAGGTATACGCTAGTGGTTAGAGCAGGTAGCCTAGTGGTTAGAGCAGGTAGCCTAGTGGTTAGAGCAGGTAGCCTAGTGGTTAGAGGCAGGTAGCCTAGTGGTTAGAGCAGGTAGCCTAGTAGTTAGAGCAGGTAGCCTAGTGGTTAGATGCAGGTAGCCTAGTGGTTAGAGGCAGGTAGCCTAGTGGTTAGAGCAGGTAGCCTAGTGGTTAGAGGCAGGTAGCCTAGTGGTTAGAGCAGGTAGCCTAGTGGTTAGAGCAGGTAGCCTAGTGGTTAGAGCAGGTAGCCTAGAGGTTAGAGCAGGTAGCCTAGTGGTTAGAGCAGGTAGCCTAGTGGTTAGAGCAGGTAGCCTAGTGGTTAGAGCAGGTAGCCTAGTGGTTAGAGGCAGGTAGCCTAGTGGTTAGAGCAGGTAACCTAGTGGTTAGAGCAGGTAGTCTAGTGGTTAGAGCAGGTAGCCTAGTGGTTAGAGGCAGGTAGCCTAGTGGTTAGAGCAGGTAGTCTAGTGGTTAGAGGCAGGTAGCCTAGTGGTTAGAGCAGGTAGCCTAGTGGTTAGAGGCAGGTAGCCTAGTGGTTAGAGCAGGTAGCCTAGTGGTTAGAGCAGGTAGCCTAGTGGTTAGAGCAGGTAGCCTAGAGGTTAGAGCAGGTAGCCTAGTGGTTAGAGCAGGTAGCCTAGTGGTTAGAGCAGGTAGCCTAGTGGTTAGAGCAGGTAGCCTAGTGGTTAGAGCAGGTAGCCTAGTGGTTAGAGGCAAGTAGTCTAGTGGTTAGAGGCAGGTAGCCAAGTGGTTAGAGGCAGGTAGCCTAGTGGTTAGAGGCAGGTAGCCTAGTGGTTTGAGGCAGGTAGCCTGGTGGTTAGAGACAGGTAGCCTAGTGGTTAGAGGCAGGTAGTCTAGTGGTTAGAGGCAGGTAGCCTAGTGGTTTGAGCCTGGTAGCCTAGTGGTTAGAGGCAGGTAGCCTAGTGGTCAGAGGCAGGTAGCCTAGTGGTCAGAGGCAGGTAGCCTAGTGGTTAGAGGCAGGTAGCCTAGTGGTTAGAGGCAGGTAGCCTAGTGATTAGAGGCAGGTAGCCTAGTGGTTAGAGCATTGGGCCAGTAACCGAAACATTGCTAGATCGAATCCCCGAGCTGACATCGTAAAACTCTGTCGTTCTGCCCCTGAACAAAGCAGTTAACCTGTTCCTAGGCCGTCATTGTAAAATAAGAATTTGTTCTTAACTAACTAGTTAAATTCAAAAATGCGTCCCAAAAGGCTCCTGATTCCTTATTTAGTTCACTACTTTTGACCGGAACCCTATGGGCCCTATTGTGAGGGGAAAATGTTGTTTGTGCTTTTCTAATGACCAAACTGGACTGGGTTCATCCAAGTGACTGATAGATTTTGCCTGGGATGGAATCCTCACTATCAGCATAAGTAATTTAGCAGTATGCACAAAACATTGCTTTGAGAACCGAAAAGGTGTTATCTCTCAGTTTCAAGGTCTCAGCTTTGAGAGAAGAAGGTAGAGGTATTGATCAGTCGCGTGCAGGAAGCAAACGTTAACGATGAATTCATTATGAATAATGTAAATCTTGCAAATTTAACACTAAGAGAACTAACGGGACTGCCCCGGCAGAGCTCCCGATCGACATGCACTATGGTGCATTAAGTTTGTTGGAACCTCTCCAGCTTCCTGATAATAATGATTAATTCAATATTGACTTCAGGTGGTAATGACACTATGTACAGAGAATAGGGTGTGATTCCAATAGACAATAGCTTCAACTCAAAAGGAGCAGACAACCCTATGTCATTACGGGGGATAGTAATACCTTTATTTTATCATAACAACCAACATAGGAAGTCACTGGTTCCAATCACGATTATCAGAGTCTCAGTTTTAAGGGTTTTCTAATCATCCAATTAATAATTTTGAACTTCAGTCTGAGCATCTTTAACACATGTTAAGGAGTACATGAATATATGTTAATCTATATTTTAATCTATATTTACCTTCGAGAAGCATCTGTCACATTCATTTGGCAGTAGTCGATTGTGGAGGACATTCGTACGAAAATGTAGAGCTAACTTCACAGAGTGGACAAGACATCACGTAAATCTTTCTAATGTGCAGTTTTTGTTATGTTTTTACAACTTTGTAAATATCTTTTTATATTTCTTAATTTACAAACCACAATCATAGAGTATACCTATCTGAACAGAAGAATTGGTAGGCACTTAAGGTAGTTCTGAAAGTACTGTCTTATTTTCCATATTTAAAGACACTTATCACCAATGTACAACGCACATACATACACATACACAGTACCAGTCAAAAGTTTGGACACCTGCTCATTCCAGGGTTTTTATTTTTTACCTCATTGTAGAATAATAGTGAAGACATCAAAACTATGAAATAACACATATGGAATGTGCAAAAAAAGTGTTAAACAAATGAAAATATATTTAATAATTGAGATTCTTCAAAGTAGCCACCCTTTGCCTTGATGACAGCTTGGCATTCTCTCAACCAGCTTCATGAGGTGGTCACTTGGAATGCATTTTAATTAACATGTGTGCCTTGTTAATTTGTGGAATTTATTTTCTTCTCAATGCGTTTGAGCCAATCAGTTGGGTTGTTACAAGGTAGGCATGGTATACAGAAGATAGCCCTATTTGGTAAAATACCAAGTCCATATTATGGCAAGAACAGCTCAGATAAGCAAAGAGAAATGACAGTCATTCATTACTTTAAGAAACGAAGGCCAGTCAATGAGGAAAATAACTTTCTTCAAGTTTCTTCAAGTGCAGTCACAAAAACCATTAATCCCTGTGATGAAACTGGCCCTCATGAGGACCGCCAAAGGAAAGGAAGACCCAGAATTACCTCTGCTGCAGAGGATATGTTCATTATAGTTACCAGCCTCAGATTGCAGCCCAAATAAATGCTTCACAGTTCAAGTAACAGACACATCTCAACATCTACTGTTCAGAGGAGACTGCATGAATCAGGCCTTCATGGTCAAATTGCTACAAAAGAACGACTACTAAAGGACACCAATAAGAAGAAGAGACTTGCTTGGGCCAAGAAACACAACCAATGGACATTAGACCGGTAGAAATCTGTCCTTTGGTCTGATGAGTACAAATTTGAGATTTTTGGTTCTAAACGCCATGTCTTTATGAGACGCAGAGTAGGTGAACGGATAATCTCTGCATGTATGGTTCCCACTGTGAAGCATGGAGGAGGAGGCGTGATGGTGTGAGGGTGCTTTGCTGGTGACACTGTCAGTGATTTATTTAGAAGTCAAAGGCACACTTAACCAGCATGGCTACCACAGCATTCTGCAGCGATACGCCATCCCATCTGGTTTCCGAATATAACTTGTTTTTCAACAGGACAATGACCCAACACACCTCCAGGCTATGTGTAAGAGCTATTTTACCAAGGAGAGTGATGAGTGCTCCATCAGATGACCTCCACAATCACCCGACCTCAACCCAATCGAGATGGTTTGGGATGAGTTGGACTGCAGAGTGAAGGAAAAGCAGCCAACAAGTGCTCAGCATATGTGGGAACTCCTTCAAGACTGTTGGAAAAGCATTCCAGGTGAAGTTGGTTGAGAGAACGCCAAGAGTGTGCCAAGCTGTCATCAAGGCAAAGGGTGGCTACTTTGAAGAATCTAAAATGTAACATATATTTAGATTTGTTTAACACTTTTTTTTGGTTACTACATGACTCCATATGTGTTATTTCATTGTTTCGATGTCTTTTACTTTCATTCAACAAAAAAAAAGTGAAAATAAAGACAAACCCTTGAATGAGTGTTCTAAAACTTTTGACTGGTACCATACACACACACACACACACACACACACACACACACACACACACACACACACACACACACACACATATAATTGCACAGTAAGTTAATAAACAATAAGGTGCTTTTTGGAACAAAGCCATAGTCAAGCAATCTGGTCAAACCACAGCCTGCTATTACCAGCTTTACCACAGTAATGGCCGTGTGGCTGATCACCATCTCTCTGTCTGGGAAAACAGAAGATTTATCAGACATGGTCTGGATGGTTACACCAGATGCATAGGAGCAGTAACACGTTAAAATCTCTACCGCATTGCTGTTGCCAGGAAGCATCGGGCAAGCCTTGCATCAGATCAGACAGTCGGCGATCCAAATGGCACCCTATTCCCTACATAGTGCACTACCTTTATAGAACCCTATTCCCTACATAGTGCACTACTTTATAGAACCCTATTCCCTACATAGTGCACTACCTTTATAGAACCCTATTCCCTACATAGTGCACTACCTTTATAGAACCCTATTCCCTACATAGTGCACTACCTTTGACCAGGCACCATAAGGCTCAGGTCAAAAGTAGGGATTAGGGTGCTATTTGGGCCAGAACCAGAGTTTAGGCCTATGGCTTAAAAATTCAATTAAAATAATACAAAACGTATATTCCTACATCTCCAATTTGTCCAAACAGTGACGGGTTGAAATAGAGCCGAGACGTTCTCCCTCACGTTCTTTTGCACAGCCATAAAACATTCCCTCTTTGTTCAATACTGTCTGTCTGTAACAATACCATGGCAGAAAAAGTTACACAGACTAAAGTGAATGGGACACTCAGGGCATTGAGTCCTGATCGTCTCCTTAATATAGCCAACGGAATGGATCCTTCTTTAGTAAATTTAAAGACTATTTCAACCCCTTTCTAAAAAATAAAAAATAAACTATTTCAATTCCTTTCTAAAAAACAATTAAAAAAAAAAGACTATTTCAACCTCTTTCTAAAAAAGAAATATATATATTTTTTTAAAAGGACAACAAACTGTCAGTGAATCAGACAGGGTGACATGACCTGCTGTGTGGAAGCTCGTGACATCACTGAGTTACTGTTGGAAGAAAGGAGAACAGTAATAACGGTCCTCCTCCATCTCAGTCTATTGTTGTGTCTTCATTCTTCCTGATTGGATGAGGAGCTCTGATTGACAGGCCGTGGCTCCAATCACTGCTTGAGTAAGTCTTTGAGCACCTGCCCTCCGTTCTCGGCAGAGACAGACACAGGCGTGAAGGTGGGAAGGTTGTCTGAGATAGTTTCATCGGGAGGTGGTGTCCTTCCGACCCACTGGAACTACCACTCCCATGATGCATCAGTGGCACGGCCGCAGAGTGGGGAGCTAGGAAAGGGTTGGACTCCCTTGCTGCTTTCTATCCCCTGCCGGCTGCCACCCCTCCTAGGAGAAAACAGAGGTCAGAGGTTAGAGGTTAGAGGTTAAAGGTCGGATGAAGCTGGAGATGACAGGCTGAGATGGCAGTAGAGCTCTGCTACCCGACCCAAGCCTGACGGGCTGGCACTAACATCGGGTCAGGGCCTGTTTTCTCATCAATAAATAGGGTACAGGTAGGGCTCGGGTATCACTGGTATGCATGGTGGTATGCTGCTATATGGCGTTTGGCAACTAACTAAGGTGCAATACCACCACCAACTGGACTGGACTGTGGACCTCAGTTCATCTTTCAATCAGCCGCGTAGGTATATGCTCTTAACAACCAATGAGATGGAAGAGGCGGGACAAGGATCACAAATAGAATCAAGTTCTATATTAGTGCCTGGCAACGCAGACGCTCGTTGACACTCGCAAGGAGTTTGGATGAAATGATTAAATAACGTGTACATTTATAATGCAACACTTGCGCACCTAACGCTCAGTGTGGTCCGCATGTAACAGTGAAATGCTTACTTACAGGCCCTTCCCAACAATGGAGAGAGAAAGAAAATGGAGAAATACTAGAAAAGTAATAACACGTAATAAAAAGTATTAATTAACACACAATGAATAACAATAACTTGGTTATATACAGTTGAAGTCGGAAGTTTACATGCACCTTAGCCAAATACATTTAAACTCTTTTTTTCACTCTCTTTTTCACAATCTCTGAAATTTAGGTCAGTTAGAATCACCACTTTATTTTAAGAATGTGAAATGTCAGAATAATAGTTGAGAGAATGATTTATTTCAGCTTTTATTTATTTCATCACATTCCCAGTGGGTCAGAAGTTTACATACACTCAATTAGTATTTGGTAGCATTGCCTTTAAATGGTGTAACTTGGGTCAAACGTTTCGGGTAGCCTTCCACAAGCTTCCCACAATAAGTTGGGTGAATTTTGGCCCAGTCCTCCTGACAGAGCTGGTGTAACTAAGTCAGGTTTGTAGGCCTCCTTGCTCGCACATGCTTTTTCAGTTCTGCCCACAAATTTGCTATGGAATTGAGGTCAGGGCTTTGTGATGGCCACTCCAATACCTTGACTTTGATGTCTTTAAGCCATTTTGCCACAACTTTGTAAGTATGCTTGGGGTCATTGTCCATCTGGAAGACCCATTTGTGCCCAAGCTTTAACTTCCTGACTGATGTCTTGAAATGTTGCTTGAGATGTTGCTTCAATATAAACACATAATTTTCCACCTCATGATGCCATCTATTGTGTGAAGTGCACCAGTCTCCTTCCTGAGCGGTATGATGGCTGCTTGATCCCATGGTGTTTATACTTGCGTACTATTGTTTGTACAGATGAACGTGGTACCTTCAGGCGTTTGGAAATTGCTGCCAAGGATGAACCAGACTTGTGGAGGTCTACAATTTTTTTTCTGATTTATTTTGATTTTCCCATGATGTCAAGCAAAGAGGCACTGAGTTTGAAGGTAGGACTTGAAATACATCCACAGATACACCTCCAATTGACTCAAATGATGTCAATTAGCCTATCAGAAGCTTCTAAAGCCATGACATCATTTTCTGGAATTTTCCAAGCTGTTTAAAGGCCCAGTCAACTCAGTGTACGTAAACTTCTGACCCACTGGAATTGTGATACAGTGAATTATAAGTTAAATAATCTGTCTGTAAACAATTGTTGGAAAAATGACTTGTGTCATGCACAAAGTAGATGTCCTAACCGACTTGCCAAAACTATAGTTTATTAACAAGAAATATGTGGAGTGGTTGAAAAACAAGTTTTAATGACTCCAACCTAAGTGTATGTAAACTTCTGACTTCAACTGGACATGTGGTACCAGTACCGAGTCGAGGTAATTGATAATGATAATAATAATAATATAATAATATAAAATATAAAAATAATATCGATATGTTTAACTAGGAATAAAATTACAGTAGCGTGTTACGTGTTACGTGTTACGTGTTACGTGTTACGTGTTACGTGTTGCGTGTTGCGTGTTGCGTGTTACGTGTTACGTGTTACGTGTTACGTGTTGCGTGTTGCGTGTTGCGTGTTGCGTGTTACGTGTTACGTGTTACGTGTTACGTGTTACGTGTTACGTGTTACGTGATGAGCAAAAAGGTTCAACGCAGATAGTAGTTTAAAGTGACTAGTTAAAAAAATATATATATATATATTTCACCTTTATTTAACCAGGTAGGCTAGTTGAGAACACCTTTATTTAACCAGGTAGGCTAGTTGAGAACACCTTTATTTAACCAGGTAGGCTAGTTGAGAACACCTTTATTTAACCAGGTAGGCTAGTTGAGAACACCTTTATTTAACCAAGTAGGCTAGTTGAGAACACCTTTATTTAACCAGGTAGGCTAGTTGAGAACAAGTTCTCATTTGCAACTGTGACCTGGCCAAGATAAAGCATAGCAGTGTGAACAGACAACACAGAGTTACACAATGGAGTAAACAATTAACAAGTCAATAACACAGTAGAAAAAAAAGGGGAGTCTATATACATTGTGTGCAAAAGGCATGAGGAGGTAGGCGAATAATTACAATTTTGCAGATTAACACTGGAGTGATAAATGATCAGATGGTCATGTACAGGTAGAGATATTGGTGTGCAAAAGAGCAGAAAAGTAAATAAATAAAAACAGTATGGGGATGAGGTAGGTAAAAATGGGTGGGCTATTTACCGATAGACTATGTACAGCTGCAGCGATCGGTTAGCTGCTCAGATAGCAGATGTTTGAAGTTGGTGAGGGAAATAAAAGCCTCCAACTTCAGCGATTTTTGCAATTCGTTCCAGTCACAGGCAGCAGAGAACTGGAACGAAAGGCGGCCAAATGAGGTGTTGGCTTTAGGGATGATCAGTGAGATGCACCTGCTGGAGCGCGTGCTACGGATGGGTGTTGCCATCGTGACCAGTGAACTGAGATAAGGCGGAGCTTTACCTAGCATGGACATGTAGATGACTTGGATGACCTAGTGATACATGTATTACAAAAAGATGGCAAGATGCAGTAGATGGCATAGTTTAAAGTGGCTAGTGATACATTTTTTACATGTATGGCAGCAGCCACTCAATGTTAGTGGTGGCTGTTTAACAGTCTGATGGCCTTGAGATAGAAGCTGTTTTTCAGTCTCTCGGTCCCAGCTTTGATGCACCTGTACTGACCTCACATTCTGGATGATAGCGGGGTGAACAGGCAGTGGCTCGGGTTTGTTGTTGTCCTTTATGATCTTTATGGCCTTCCTGTGACATTGGATGGTGTAGGTGTCCTGGAGGGCAGGTAGTTTGCCCCTGGTGATGCGTTGTGCAGACCTCACTACCCTCTGGAGAGCCTTACGGTTGTGGGTGGAGCAGCTGCCGTACCAGGCGGTGATACAGCCCGACAGGATGCTCTCGATTATGCATCTGTAAAAGTTTGTGAGTGCTTTTGGTGACAAGCCAAATTTCTTCAGCCTCCTGAGGTTGAAGAGGTGCTGCTGCGCCTTCTTCACCACGCTGTCTGTGTGGGTGGACCAATTCAGTTTGTCCGTGATGTGTACGCCGAGGAACTTCCTGGTGATCTGTCTGGCCCTGTGGCCTTGTGAATATTACACTGTTTAAAAGTCTTACTCAGAGAGCGTGATCACACAGTAGTCCGGAACAACTGGTGCTCTCATACATGGTTCAGCATTTCTTGCCTCGAAGTGAGCATAGAGGGCCTTTAACTCGTCTGGTAGGATCGCATCACTGGGAAGCTTGTTTGCCTTTGTAATCTCTGATAGTTCGTAAACCACATCCGACGAGCGTCAGAGCCGGTGTAGATCTTAATCCTGTATTGGTGCTTTGCCTGTTTAATAGTTCGTCAGGATTTCTTAGAAGCGCCCGGATTAGTGTCCCGCTCCTTGAGAGCGTTAGCTCTAACCTTTAACTCAGGGTGGATGTTGCCTGTAATCAATGGCTTCTGGTTGGGATATGTACGTACGGTCACTGTGGGGACGACGTCGTCGATGCACTTATTAACGAAGCCGATGGCTGATGTGGTAAACTCCTCAATGCCATCGGATGAATCCCGTAACATATTCCAGTCTGAGCTAGTGAAACAGTCCTGTAGTTTAGCATCCCCTACATCTGACCACTTCCGTATTGAGTGGGTCAATGGTACTTCCTGTTTGAGTTTTTGCTTGTGAGCAGGAATCATGAGGATATTGCTCTAATGCACAGTGCCTTCACAACACTTGACCTTTTTCCACTTTTTTCTGAATTTAAAATTGATTAAATTTAGATTTTTTTGGGGTCACTGGCCTACTACACACAATAACCCATAATGTCAAAGTGGAATTATATTTGACAGAATATTTACAAATTCGTTAAAAATGAAAAGCTGAATTGAATCAATAAGTATTCAGCCCCCTTTATTATAAGTTCAGGAGTAAAAAATTAAAAATAAACTAAAACATGTCACATAAATGGACTCTGTGTACAATAATAGTGGTCA
Organism: Oncorhynchus kisutch; assembly: GCF_002021735.2. Classification (NCBI taxonomy): domain Eukaryota; kingdom Metazoa; phylum Chordata; class Actinopteri; order Salmoniformes; family Salmonidae; genus Oncorhynchus; species Oncorhynchus kisutch. The sequence goes on along the minus strand of NC_034180.2, from coordinate 53,736,461 downwards.
ACGTGATGGTTAAATGACTACCTCATACAATTATCTGTAGGGTCCCCTCAGTCCAGCAGTGAATTTCAAACACAGACTCAACCACAAAGACCAGGGAGGGTTTTCCAATGCCTCGCAAAGAAGGGAACCTAGATGGGTAAAAAAATCAAAAAGCAGACATTGAATATCCCTTTGAGCATGGTGAAGTTATTAATTACACTTTGGATGGTGTATCAATACACCCAGTCACTACAACGATACAGGCGTCCTTCCTAACTCAGTTGCCAGAGAGGAAGGAAACCAGGGATTTTCACCAATGGTGACTTTATTATTATATTTTGTAAATATCGTTTTTTAACCCATTTTTTACCAGGTAAGTTGACTGAGAATCTCATTTACAGAGTCCCCTGTAACTATTCCCCAGGTCTGTAAATGAGATTTTCAGTCAACTTACCTGGTAAAAAAAATGGGTTAAAAAACTATATTAAAAAACTATAATAATAGGTGTGACAGAAAACTGAGGATGGATCAACATTGTATTTACACCACAATACTAACCTCACTGACTGAGTGAAAAGAAGGAAGCCTGTACAGAATACAAATATTCCAAAACATGCATCCTGTTTGCAACAAGGCACTAAAGTAAAACTGCAAAAAAATGTGTCAAAGCAAATGAACTTTTTGTCCTGAATACAATGTGCTATGTTGGGGGAATTTAAATACAACACATTACTGAGAAGCACTCTCCAAATTTTTCAAGCATAGTGGTGGCTGCATTATGTTATGGGTATGCTTGTAATCAATAAGGACTGGAGAGTTTTTCAGGATAAAAAAAGAAACAGAATGGAGCTAAGTATAGGCTAAATCCTAGAGGAAAACCTGGTTCAGTTTGCTTTCCACCAGACACTGAGATGAACTCACCTTTCAGCAGGACAATAAGCTAAAACACAAGGCCAAATCTACACTGAAGTTGCTTACCAAGAAGACAGTGAATGTTCCTGAGTGGCCGAGTTACAGTTTTGTCTTAAATCTACAGCAAGACGTGAAAATCGTTGTCTAGCAATGATCAACAACCAATTTCATTCATATTTTCAATTTTGAAAATAATAATGTGCAAATATTGCACAATCCAGGTGTGCAAAGCTCTTAGAGACTTACCCAGAAAGACTCACATCTGTAATCTCTACCAAAGGTGCTTAGATGGATGAGAAAACTAAAGATATTTAATCTATTTTGAATTGAAGATTTTAACACAAACTGTGAATACTTTCTGAAGGCATCTGTGTGTGTGTGTGTGTGTGTGTGTGTGTGTGTGTGTGTGTGTGTGTGTGTGTGTGTGTGTGTGTGTGTGTGTGTGTGTGTGTGTGTGTGTGTGTGTGTGTGTGTGTGTGTGTGTGTGTGTGTGTGTGTGTGTGTGTGTGTGTGTGTGTGTGTGTGTGTGTGTGTGCGTGTGTGTGCGTGTGTGTGTGTGTGTGTGTGTGTGTGTGTGTGTGTGTGTGTGTGTGTGTGTGTGTGTTAGTCAGGGCTAGAGAGAGATGCCAACCCACTCAGGGATATAGGTTATGGCTCTACACTGAGTTAAAATTACATATTGACACTTGTAAAGTCTTAGGGGTGCTCACGTTGATATCTTCTGTAAGCGCTCACGTTGATATCTTCTGTAAGGGCTCACGCTGATATCTTCTGTAAGGGCTCACCGTTGATATCTTCTGTAAGGGCTCACCGTTGATATCTTCTGTAAGGGCTCACCGTTGATATCTTCTGTAAGGGCTCACCGTTGATATCTTCTGTAAGGGCTCACGTTGATATCTTCTGTAAGGGCTCACCGTTGATATCTTCTGTAAGGGCTCACCGTTGATATCTTCTGTAAGCGCTCACCGTTGATATCTTCTGTAAGGGCTCACGTTGATATCTTCTGTAAGGGCTCACCGTTGATATCTTCTGTAAGGGCTCACCGTTGATATCTTCTGTAAGGGCTCACGTTGATATCTTCTGTAAGGGCTCACCGTTGATATCTTCTGTAAGGGCTCACGTTGATATCTTCTGTAAGGGCTCACCGTTGATATCTTCTGTAAGGGCTCACGTTGATATCTTCTGTAAGGGCTCACGTTGATATCTTCTGTAAGGGCTCACCGTTGATATCTTCTGTAAGGGCTCACCGTTGATATCTTCTGTAAGGGCTCACCGTTGATATCTTCTGTAAGGGCTCACCGTTGATATCTTCTGTAAGGGCTCACCGTTGATATCTTCTGTAAGGGCTCACCGTTGATATCTTCTGTAAGGGCTCACGTTGATATCTTCTGTAAGGGCTCACCGTTGATATCTTCTGTAAGGGCTCACCGTTGATATCTTCTGTAAGGGCTCACCGTTGATATCTTCTGTAAGGGCTCACCGTTGATATCTTCTGTAAGGGCTCACCGTTGATATCTTCTGTAAGGGCTCACCGTTGATATCTTCTGTAAGGGCTCACCGTTGATATCTTCTGTAAGGGCTCACCGTTGATATCTTCTGTAAGGGCTCACCGTTGATATCTTCTGTAAGGGCTCACCGTTGATATCTTCTGTAAGGGCTCACCGTTGATATCTTCTGTAAGGGCTCACCGTTGATATCTTCTGTAAGGGCTCACCGTTGATATCTTCTGTAAGGGCTCACCGTTGATATCTTCTGTAAGGGCTCACCGTTGATATCTTCTGTAAGGGCTCACCGTTGATATCTTCTGTAAGGGCTCACCGTTGATATCTTCTGTAAGGGCTCACCGTTGATATCTTCTGTAAGCGCTCACGTTGATATCTTCTGTAAGGGCTCACCGTTGATATCTTCTGTAAGGGCTCACCGTTGATATCTTCTGTAAGGGCTCACTGTTGATATCTTCTGTAAGGGCTCACCGTTGATATCTTCTGTAAGGGCTCACCGTTGATATCTTCTGTAAGGGCTCACGTTGATATCTTCTGTAAGGGCTCACCGTTGATATCTTCTGTAAGGGCTCACCGTTGATATCTTCTGTAAGGGCTCACCGTTGATATCTTCTGTAAGGGCTCACCGTTGATATCTTCTGTAAGGGCTCACCGTTGATATCTTCTGTAAGGGCTCACCGTTGATATCTTCTGTAAGGGCTCACCGTTGATATCTTCTGTAAGGGCTCACCGTTGATATCTTCTGTAAGGGCTCACCGTTGATATCTTCTGTAAGGGCTCACCGTTGATATCTTCTGTAAGGGCTCACGTTGATATCTTCTGTAAGGGCTCACCGTTGATATCTTCTGTAAGGGCTCACCGTTGATATCTTCTGTAAGGGCTCACCGTTGATATCTTCTGTAAGGGCTCACCGTTGATATCTTCTGTAAGGGCTCACGTTGATATCTTCTGTAAGGGCTCACGTTGATATCTTCTGTAAGGGCTCACCGTTGATATCTTCTGTAAGGGCTCACCGTTGATATCTTCTGTAAGGGCTCACGTTGATATCTTCTGTAAGGGCTCACCGTTGATATTTTAAATTCTACAATTCAAACCCTCACATATGCAGGGACAGACAGAGTTGGAGAAGAGCAGTGAGCACTGGACTCTCAGGGGACAGAAACACATTATCACTAGGCCTAAGGGGGTCTATTCGTCTGGGAGGTGGATTGGGGGGGGAATCACTGATCAATAGGCTCAGTGGTAAATGTCAACCAGGGAAGAATATATTTTTCTTCAGGGGATCTAAAGATGCCTACAGAAATGTGTGTTGAGTCACAGACACCTTGTGTAATATTCACTGAGCGATTGGTCCAAAACACTGTTAACAATCAATGGCAAGAGGCGGGGAAGCTAAGAATCCTACACTGACGACCTGAACTACAAAACTAAACAAATGAAGAAATGCTGGGAAGCTGTAATGGAAGGGGGAGAGGAATTGTAGGGGGGAGGGGACTTCCCCGCTGAGGCCCATTCTTAAAACAGGGTCGGTTTTGTGGAACATTTAAAGTTGTAAACACAACTCAAGTGGAACATTTCAATCGTATGAAGGAGACATGAGAGTCAATGGAAAAGGAGAGATGGAGAGATGAGAGCCAAGGAGAAAAGGAGAGATGAGAGCCAAGGGGGAAAGGATAGATGAGAGCCAAGGGGGAAAGGATAGATGAGAGCCAATGAGAAAAGGAGAGATGGAGAGATGAGAGCCAAGGGGAAAAAGGAGAGATGAGAGCCAAGGAGAAAAGGAGAGATAAGAGCCAAGGAGAAAAGGAGAGATGAGAGATGAGAGCCAAGGAGAAAAGGAGAGATGGAGAGATGAGAGCCAAGGAGAAAAGGAGAGATAAGAGCCAAGGAGAAAAGGAGAGATGGAGAGATGAGAGCCAAGGGGAAAAGGAGAGATGAGAGCCAAGGGGAAAAGGAGAGATAAGAGCCAAGGAGAGATGAGAGCCAAGGAGAGATGGAGAGATGAGAGTCAAGGAGAGATGGAGAAATGAGAGCCAAGGAGAAAAGGAGAGATGGAGAGATGAGAGCCAAGTAGAAAAGGAGAGATGAGAGCCAAGTAGAAAAGGAGAGATGAGAGCCAAGGAGAAAAGGAGAGATGGAGATGTCAGAGCCAAGGGGAAAAGGAGAGATGGAGAGATGAGAGCCAAGACGAAAAGGATAGATGAGAGCCAAGGAGAAAAGGAGAGATGGAGAGATGAGAGCCAAGGAGAAAAGGAGAGATGGAGAGATGAGAGCCAAGGGAAAAGGAGAGATGAGAGCCAAGGGGAAAAGGAGAGATAAGAGCCAAGGAGAAAAGTAGAGATGGAGAGATGAGAGCCAAGGAGAGATGGAGAGATGGAGAGATGAGAGCCAAGGGAAAAAGGAGAGATGAGAGCCAAGGAGAAAAGGAGAGATGAGAGCTAAGGAGAAAAGGAGAGATGGAGAGATGAGAGCCAAGGAGAAAAGGAGAGATGGAGAGGTGAGAGCCAAGGGGAAAAGGAGAGATGAGAGCCAAGGAGAAAAGGAGAGATGATAGCCAAGGGGAAAAGGAGAGATGAGAGCCAAGGGGAAAAGGAGAGATGGAGAGATGAGAGCCAAGGAGAAAAGGAGAGATGAGAGCCAAGGAGAGATGGAGAGATGGAGAGGTGAGAGCCAAGGGGAAAAGGAGAGATGAGAGCCAAGGAGGAAAGGAGAGATGAGAGCCAATGAGAAAAGGAGAGATGGAGAGGTGAGAGCCAAGGGGAAAAGGAGAGATGGAGAGATGAGAGCCAAGGAGGAAAGGAGAGATGAGAGCCAAGGAGAAAAGGAGAGATGAGAGCCAAGGAGAAAAGGAGAGATGGAGAGGTGAGAGCCGAGGAGAAAAGGAGAGATGAGAGCCAAGGAGAAAAGGAGAGATGGAGAGATGAGAGCCAAGGAGAAAAGGAGAGATGAGAGCCAAGGAGATATGGAGATATGAGAGCCAACGGGAAAAGGAGAGATGAGAGCAAAGGGGAGATGGAGAGATGAGAACCAAGGAGAGATGGAGAGATGAGAGCCAATGAGAAAAGGAGAGATGGAGAGATGAGAGCCAAGGAGAGATGGAGAGATGAGAGCCAAGGAGAAAAGGAGAGATGAGAGCCAAGGAGAAAAGGAGAGATGAGAGCCAAGTAGAAAAGGAGAGATAAGAGCCAATGAAAAAGGAGAGATGGAGAGATGAGAGCCAAGGGGAGATGGAGAGATGAGAGCCAAGGGGAGATCCAAGGGGAGATGGAGAGGTGAGAGCCAAGGGGAGATGGAGAGGTGAGAGCCAAGGGGAGATGGAGAGGTGAGAGCCAAGGGGAGATGGAGAGGTGAGAGCCAAGGGGAGATGGAGAGATGAGAGCCAAGGGGAGATGGAGAGGTGAGAGCCAAGGGGAGATGGAGAGGTGAGAGCCAAGGGGAGATGGAGAGGTGAGAGCCAAGGGGAGATGGAGAGGTGAGAGCCAAGGGGAGATGGAGAGATGAGAGCCAAGGGGAGATGGAGAGATGAGAGCCAAGGGGAGATGGAGAGGTGAGAGCCAAGGGAGATGGAGAGGTGAGAGCCAAGGGGAGATGGAGAGGTGAGAGCCAAGGGGAGATGGAGAGGTGAGAGCCAAGGGGAGATGGAGAGGTGAGAGCCAAGGGGAGATGGAGAGGTGAGAGCCAAGGGGAGATGGAGAGGTGAGAGCCAAGGGGAGATGGAGAGGTGAGAGCCAAGGGGAGATGGAGAGGTGAGAGCCAAGGGGAGATGGAGAGGTGAGAGCCAAGGGGAGATGGAGAGGTGAGAGCCAAGGGGAGATGGAGAGGTGAGAGCCAAGGGGAGATGGAGAGGTGAGAGCCAAGGGGAGATGGAGAGGTGAGAGCCAAGGGGAGATGGAGAGGTGAGAGCCAAGGGGAGATGGAGAGGTGAGAGCCAAGGGGAGATGGAGAGGTGAGAGCCAAGGGGAGATGGAGAGGTGAGAGCCAAGGGGAGATGGAGAGGTGAGAGCCAAGGGGAGATGGAGAGGTGGAGCCAAGGGGAGATGGAGAGGTGAGAGCCAAGGGGAGATGGAGAGGTGAGAGCCAAGGGGAGATGGAGAGGTGAGAGCCAAGGGGAGATGGAGAGGTGAGAGCCAAGGGGAGATGGAGAGATGAGAGCCAAGGGGAGATGGAGAGGTGAGAGCCAAGGGCAGATGGAGAGGTGAGAGCCAAGGGGAGATGGAGAGGTGAGAGCCAAGGGGAGATGGAGAGGTGAGAGCCAAGGGGAGATGGAGAGGTGAGAGCCAAGGGGAGATGGAGAGGTGAGAGCCAAGGGGAGATGGAGAGGTGAGAGCCAAGGGGAGATGGAGAGATGAGAGAAAAAAATAAAACAGAGATTAAGGAATTTCAGGAGTTCGATATATATATATATATATGATATAATACGAGTCTATATACGATATAATACGAGTCTTCAGAGAGGTAAGAATCACATTTACTCCTCATCCTTCAATCTTGTTTCCTTTAAGGCTGCAGCTAGTATTGGGAAATAGACTGCGTGTGTGTGTGTGTGTGTGTGTGTGTGTGTGTGTGTGTGTGTGTGTGTGTGTGTGTGTGTGGTGTGTGTATATTGGGAAATAGACTTTATTGGGAAATAGACTGCGTGTGTGTGTGTGTGTGTGTGTGTGTGTGTGTGTGTGTGTGTGTGTGTGTGTGTGTGTGTGTGTGTGTGTGTGTGTGTGTGTGTGTGTGTGGTGTGTGTGTATTGGGTAATACAGTTGAAATACTTGGCTGTGGTCCCACAGGGTCCAGCCAGAGGCAGCTCTCTAGCTCTGGAGGAGGAAATGCTTTCTAAGTTGTTGTGTGTGTGTGTGTGTGTGTGTGTGTGTGTGTGTGTGTGTGTGTGTGTGTGTGTGTGTGTGTGTGTGTGTGTGTGTGTGTGTGTGTGTGTGTGTGTGTGTGTGTGTGTGTGTGTGTGTGTGTGTGGTTGGGATCAGATCAAATCAGATTAGACGGGGGGGGGGGGGGGGGGGTTGTAGGGACTGTTGGTAGTTCAAAAGGTATTAGACTTTGGGATTTTGGGGGGGATCATCTACTTAGGACAGTCTTGTTCATTGACTTGGAAGTTGGAACAACAGAAAATATGTTGGATTGCATCATGCTTAAGAGTACAGCTGAGCTGTCCACGGACAGAACTAGAAAAGGGGGACACAATTGCATCAGTAGGTGATAGTAGAGCTGGAATAGGAGTATCTTCAAATCCCGAGAGAGCATTTCAATAAATTCCTCTAGTTATTGTAGAGCGCTATGTTATCTTGATGTCCCAACAGTAACTTTGGGATAATGTGTAATAAAACACCATCTGTATTCTCATCACCTCAGAAAATGTCTCTGTTGTGAATAAGCTGGGCTTATCTCTTATAAAAGCAGAAATGTCACTCACATATCTCTACTGCCAGAGAATGTCTTAGTCTTCAATAATAAAGTAGTGAATATTCATATTCATATATACAGCATTGGAAGGAGCGGAGCTCGTAGTAATGAATATTCCCTCCACAGCATTGGAAGGAGCGGAGCTCGTAGTAATGAATATTCCCTCCACAGCATTGGAAGGAGCGGAGCTCGTAGTAATGAATATTCCCTCCACAGCATTGGAAGGAGCGGAGCTCGTAGTAATGAATATTCCCTCCACAGCATTGGAAGGAGCGGAGCTCGTAGTAATGAATATTCCCTCCACAGCATTGGAAGGAGCGGAGCTCGTAGTAATGAATATTCCCTCCACAGCATTGGAAGGAGCAGAGCTCGTAGTAATGAATATTCCCTCCACAGCATTGGAAGGAGCGGAGCTCGTAGTAATGAATATTCCCTCCACAGCATTGGAAGGAGCGGAGCTCGTAGTAATGAATATTCCCTCCACAGCATTGGAAGGAGCAGAGCTCGTAGTAATGAATATTCCCTCCACAGCATTGGAAGGAGCGTAGCTCGTAGTAATGAATATTCCCTCCACAGCATTGGAAGGAGCAGAGCTCGTAGTAATGAATATTCCCTCCACAGCATTGGAAGGAGCGGCGCTCGTAGTAATGAATATTCCCTCCACAGCATTGGAAGGAGCGGAGCTCGTAGTAATGAATATTCCCTCCACAGCATTGGAAGGAGCGGAGCTCGTAGTAATGAATATTCCCTCCACAGCATTGGAAGGAGCAGAGCTCGTAGTAATGAATATTCCCTCCACAGCATTGGAAGGAGCGGAGCTCGTAGTAATGAATATTCCCTCCACAGCATTGGAAGGAGCGGAGCTCGTAGTAATGAATATTCCCTCCACAGCATTGGAAGGAGCAGAGCTCGTAGTAATGAATATTCCCTCCACAGCATTGGAAGGAGCGTAGCTCGTAGTAATGAATATTCCCTCCACAGCATTGGAAGGAGCAGAGCTCGTAGTAATGAATATTCCCTCCACAGCATTGGAAGGAGCGGCGCTCGTAGTAATGAATATTCCCTCCACAGCATTGGAAGGAGCAGAGCTCGTAGTAATGAATATTCCCTCCACAGCATTGGAAGGAGCAGAGCTCGTAGTAATGAATATTCCCTCCACAGCATTGGAAGGAGCGGAGCTCGTAGTAATGAATATTCCCTCCACAGCATTGGAAGGAGCGGAGCTCGTAGTAATGAATATTCCCTCCACAGCATTGGAAGGAGCGGAGCTCGTAGTAATGAATATTCCCTCCACAGCATTGGAAGGAGCGGAGCTCGTAGTAATGAATATTCCCTCCACAGCATTGGAAGGAGCGGAGCTCGTAGTAATGAATATTCCCTCCACAGCATTGGAAGGAGCGGAGCTCGTAGTAATGAATATTCCCTCCACAGCATTGGAAGGAGCGGAGCTCGTAGTAATGAATATTCCCTCCACAGCATTGGAAGGAGCGGAGCTCGTAGTAATGAATATTCCCTCCACAGCATTGGAAGGAGCGGAGCTCGTAGTAATGAATATTCCCTCCACAGCATTGGAAGGAGCGGAGCTCGTAGTAATGAATATTCCCTCCACAGCATTGGAAGGAGCGGAGCTCGTAGTAATGAATATTCCCTCCACAGCATTGGAAGGAGCGGAGCTCGTAGTAATGAATATTCCCTCCACAGCATTGGAAGGAGCGGAGCTCGTAGTAATGAATATTCCCTCCACAGCATTGGAAGGAGCGGAGCTCGTAGTAATGAATATTCCCTCCACAGCATTGGAAGGAGCGGAGCTCGTAGTAATGAATATTCCCTCCACAGCATTGGAAGGAGCGGAGCTCGTAGTAATGAATATTCCCTCCACAGCATTGGAAGGAGCGGAGCTCGTAGTAATGAATATTCCCTCCACAGCATTGGAAGGAGCAGAGCTCGTAGTAATGAATATTCCCTCCACAGCATTGGAAGGAGCAGAGCTCGTAGTAATGAATATTCCCTCCACAGCATTGGAAGGAGCGGAGCTCGTAGTAATGAATATTCCCTCCACAGCATTGGAAGGAGCAGAGCTCGTAGTAATGAATATTCCCTCCACAGCATTGGAAGGAGCAGAGCTCGTAGTAATGAATATTCCCTCCACAGCATTGGAAGGAGCAGAGCTCGTAGTAATGAATATTCCCTCCACAGCATTGGAAGGAGCAGAGCTCGTAGTAATGAATATTCCCTCCACAGCATTGGAAGGAGCAGAGCTCGTAGTAATGAATATTCCCTCCACAGCATTGGAAGGAGCGGAGCTCGTAGTAATGAATATTCCCTCCACAGCATTGGAAGGAGCAGAGCTCGTAGTAATGAATATTCCCTCCACAGCATTGGAAGGAGCGGAGCTCGTAGTAATGAATATTCCCTCCACAGCATTGGAAGGAGCGGAGCTCGTAGTAATGAATATTCCCTCCACAGCATTGGAAGGAGCGGAGCTCGTAGTAGTGAATATTCCCTCCACAGCATTGGAAGGAGCGGAGCTCGTAGTAATGAATATTCCCTCCACAGCATTGGAAGGAGCGGAGCTCGTAGTAATGAATATTCCCTCCACAGCATTGGAAGGAGCGGAGCTCGTAGTAATGAATATTCCCTCCACAGCATTGGAAGGAGCGGAGCTCGTAGTAATGAATATTCCCTCCACAGCATTGGAAGGAGCGGAGCTCGTAGTAATGAATATTCCCTCCACAGCATTGGAAGGAGCGGAGCTCGTAGTAATGAATATTCCCTCCACAGCATTGGAAGGAGCGGAGCTCGTAGTAATGAATATTCCCTCCACAGCATTGGAAGGAGCAGAGCTCGTAGTAATGAATATTCCCTCCACAGCATTGGAAGGAGCAGAGCTCGTAGTAATGAATATTCCCTCCACAGCATTGGAAGGAGCGGAGCTCGTAGTAGTGAATATTCCCTCCACAGCATTGGAAGGAGCGGAGCTCGTAGTAATGAATATTCCCTCCACAGCATTGGAAGGAGCGGAGCTCGTAGTAATGAATATTCCCTCCACAGCATTGGAAGGAGCAGAGCTCGTAGTAATGAATATTCCCTCCACAGCATTGGAAGGAGCGGAGCTCGTAGTAATGAATATTCCCTCCACAGCATTGGAAGGAGCAGAGCTCGTAGTAATGAATATTCCCTCCACAGCATTGGAAGGAGCGGAGCTCGTAGTAATGAATATTCCCTCCACAGCATTGGAAGGAGCGGAGCTCGTAGTAATGAATATTCCCTCCACAGCATTGGAAGGAGCGGAGCTCGTAGTAATGAATATTCCCTCCACAGCATTGGAAGGAGCGGAGCTCGTAGTAATGAATATTCCCTCCACAGCATTGGAAGGAGCGGAGCTCGTAGTAATGAATATTCCCTCCACAGCATTGGAAGGAGCGGAGCTCGTAGTAATGAATATTCCCTCCACAGCATTGGAAGGAGCGGAGCTCGTAGTAATGAATATTCCCTCCACAGCATTGGAAGGAGCAGAGCTCGTAGTAATGAATATTCCCTCCACAGCATTGGAAGGAGCGGAGCTCGTAGTAATGAATATTCCCTCCACAGCATTGGAAGGAGCGGAGCTCGTAGTAATGAATATTCCCTCCACAGCATTGGAAGGAGCGGAGCTCGTAGTAATGAATATTCCCTCCACAGCATTGGAAGGAGCAGAGCTCGTAGTAATGAATATTCCCTCCACAGCATTGGAAGGAGCGGAGCTCGTAGTAATGAATATTCCCTCCACAGCATTGGAAGGAGCGGAGCTCGTAGTAATGAATATTCCCTCCACAGCATTGGAAGGAGCGGAGCTCGTAGTAATGAATATTCCCTCCACAGCATTGGAAGGAGCGGCGCTCGTAGTAATGAATATTCCCTCCACAGCATTGGAAGGAGCGGAGCTCGTAGTAATGAATATTCCCTCCACAGCATTGGAAGGAGCAGAGCTCGTAGTAATGAATATTCCCTCCACAGCATTGGAAGGAGCGGAGCTCGTAGTAGTGAATATTCCCTCCACAGCATTGGAAGGAGCAGAGCTCGTAGTAATGAATATTCCCTCCACAGCATTGGAAGGAGCAGAGCTCGTAGTAATGAATATTCCCTCCACAGCATTGGAAGGAGCAGAGCTCGTAGTAATGAATATTCCCTCCACAGCATTGGAAGGAGCGGAGCTCGTAGTAATGAATATTCCCTCCACAGCATTGGAAGGAGCAGAGCTCGTAGTAATGAATATTCCCTCCACAGCATTGGAAGGAGCGGAGCTCGTAGTAATGAATATTCCCTCCACAGCATTGGAAGGAGCGGAGCTCGTAGTAATGAATATTCCCTCCACAGCATTGGAAGGAGCGGAGCTCGTAGTAATGAATATTCCCTCCACAGCATTGGAAGGAGCAGAGCTCGTAGTAATGAATATTCCCTCCACAGCATTGGAAGGAGCAGAGCTCGTAGTAATGAATATTCCCTCCACAGCATTGGAAGGAGCAGAGCTCGTAGTAATGAATATTCCCTCCACAGCATTGGAAGGAGCAGAGCTCGTAGTAATGAATATTCCCTCCACAGCATTGGAAGGAGCGGAGCTCGTAGTAATGAATATTCCCTCCACAGCATTGGAAGGAGCGGAGCTCGTAGTAATGAATATTCCCTCCACAGCATTGGAAGGAGCAGAGCTCGTAGTAATGAATATTCCCTCCACAGCATTGGAAGGAGCAGAGCTCGTAGTAATGAATATTCCCTCCACAGCATTGGAAGGAGCAGAGCTCGTAGTAATGAATATTCCCTCCACAGCATTGGAAGGAGCAGAGCTCGTAGTAATGAATATTCCCTCCACAGCATTGGAAGGAGCAGAGCTCGTAGTAATGAATATTCCCTCCACAGCATTGGAAGGAGCAGAGCTCGTAGTAATGAATATTCCCTCCACAGCATTGGAAGGAGCGGAGCTCGTAGTAATGAATATTCCCTCCACAGCATTGGAAGGAGCGGAGCTCGTAGTAATGAATATTCCCTCCACAGCATTGGAAGGAGCGGAGCTCGTAGTAATGAATATTCCCTCCACAGCATTGGAAGGAGCGGAGCTCGTAGTAATGAATATTCCCTCCACAGCATTGGAAGGAGCGGAGCTCGTAGTAATGAATATTCCCTCCACAGCATTGGAAGGAGCAGAGCTCGTAGTAATGAATATTCCCTCCACAGCATTGGAAGGAGCGGAGCTCGTAGTAATGAATATTCCCTCCACAGCATTGGAAGGAGCGGAGCTCGTAGTAATGAATATTCCCTCCACAGCATTGGAAGGAGCGGAGCTCGTAGTAATGAATATTCCCTCCACAGCATTGGAAGGAGCGGAGCTCGTAGTAATGAATATTCCCTCCACAGCATTGGAAGGAGCGGAGCTCGTAGTAATGAATATTCCCTCCACAGCATTGGAAGGAGCGGAGCTCGTAGTAATGAATATTCCCTCCACAGCATTGGAAGGAGCGGAGCTCGTAGTAATGAATATTCCCTCCACAGCATTGGAAGGAGCGGAGCTCGTAGTAATGAATATTCCCTCCACAGCATTGGAAGGAGCGGAGCTCGTAGTAATGAATATTCCCTCCACAGCATTGGAAGGAGCGGAGCTCGTAGTAATGAATATTCCCTCCACAGCATTGGAAGGAGCGGAGCTCGTAGTAATGAATATTCCCTCCACAGCATTGGAAGGAGCGGAGCTCGTAGTAATGAATATTCCCTCCACAGCATTGGAAGGAGCGGAGCTCGTAGTAATGAATATTCCCTCCACAGCATTGGAAGAAGCGGAGCTCGTAGTAATGAATATTCCCTCCACAGCATTGGAAGGAGCGGAGCTCGTAGTAATGAATATTCCCTCCACAGCATTGGAAGGAGCGGAGCTCGTAGTAATGAATATTCCCTCCACAGCATTGGAAGGAGCAGAGCTCGTAGTAATGAATATTCCCTCCACAGCATTGGAAGGAGCGGAGCTCGTAGTAATGAATATTCCCTCCACAGCATTGGAAGGAGCGGAGCTCGTAGTAATGAATATTCCCTCCACAGCATTGGAAGGAGCGGAGCTCGTAGTAATGAATATTCCCTCCACAGCATTGGAAGGAGCAGAGCTCGTAGTAATGAATATTCCCTCCACAGCATTGGAAGGAGCGGAGCTCGTAGTAATGAATATTCCCTCCACAGCATTGGAAGGAGCGGAGCTCGTAGTAATGAATATTCCCTCCACAGCATTGGAAGGAGCGGAGCTCGTAGTAATGAATATTCCCTCCACAGCATTGGAAGGAGCGGAGCTCGTAGTAATGAATATTCCCTCCACAGCATTGGAAGGAGCGGAGCTCGTAGTAATGAATATTCCCTCCACAGCATTGGAAGGAGCGGAGCTCGTAGTAATGAATATTCCCTCCACAGCATTGGAAGGAGCGGAGCTCGTAGTAATGAATATTCCCTCCACAGCATTGGAAGGAGCGGAGCTCGTAGTAATGAATATTCCCTCCACAGCATTGGAAGGAGCGGAGCTCGTAGTAATGAATATTCCCTCCACAGCATTGGAAGGAGCGGAGCTCGTAGTAATGAATATTCCCTCCACAGCATTGGAAGGAGCGGAGCTCGTAGTAATGAATATTCCCTCCACAGCATTGGAAGGAGCGGAGCTCGTAGTAATGAATATTCCCTCCACAGCATTGGAAGGAGCGGAGCTCGTAGTAATGAATATTCCCTCCACAGCATTGGAAGGAGCGGCGCTCGTAGTAATGAATATTCCCTCCACAGCATTGGAAGGAGCAGAGCTCGTAGTAATGAATATTCCCTCCACAGCATTGGAAGGAGCAGAGCTCGTAGTAATGAATATTCCCTCCACAGCATTGGAAGGAGCGTAGCTCGTAGTAATGAATATTCCCTCCACAGCATTGGAAGGAGCGGAGCTCGTAGTAATGAATATTCCCTCCACAGCATTGGAAGGAGCGGAGCTCGTAGTAATGAATATTCCCTCCACAGCATTGGAAGGAGCAGAGCTCGTAGTAATGAATATTCCCTCCACAGCATTGGAAGGAGCGGAGCTCGTAGTAATGAATATTCCCTCCACAGCATTGGAAGGAGCGGAGCTCGTAGTAATGAATATTCCCTCCACAGCATTGGAAGGAGCAGAGCTCGTAGTAATGAATATTCCCTCCACAGCATTGGAAGGAGCGGAGCTCGTAGTAATGAATATTCCCTCCACAGCATTGGAAGGAGCGGAGCTCGTAGTAATGAATATTCCCTCCACAGCATTGGAAGGAGCAGAGCTCGTAGTAATGAATATTCCCTCCACAGCATTGGAAGGAGCGGAGCTCGTAGTAATGAATATTCCCTCCACAGCATTGGAAGGAGCAGAGCTCGTAGTAATGAATATTCCCTCCACAGCATTGGAAGGAGCAGAGCTCGTAGTAATGAATATTCCCTCCACAGCATTGGAAGGAGCGGAGCTCGTAGTAATGAATATTCCCTCCACAGCATTGGAAGGAGCAGAGCTCGTAGTAATGAATATTCCCTCCACAGCATTGGAAGGAGCAGAGCTCGTAGTAATGAATATTCCCTCCACAGCATTGGAAGGAGCGGAGCTCGTAGTAATGAATATTTCCTCCACAGCATTGGAAGGAGCGGAGCTCGTAGTAATGAATATTCCCTCCACAGCATTGGAAGGAGCAGAGCTCGTAGTAATGAATATTCCCTCCACAGCATTGGAAGGAGCAGAGCTCGTAGTAATGAATATTCCCTCCACAGCATTGGAAGGAGCAGAGCTCGTAGTAATGAATATTCCCTCCACAGCATTGGAAGGAGCAGAGCTCGTAGTAATGAATATTCCCTCCACAGCATTGGAAGGAGCGGAGCTCGTAGTAATGAATATTCCCTCCACAGCATTGGAAGGAGCGGAGCTCGTAGTAATGAATATTCCCTCCACAGCATTGGAAGGAGCGGAGCTCGTAGTAATGAATATTCCCTCCACAGCATTGGAAGGAGCGGAGCTCGTAGTAATGAATATTCCCTCCACAGCATTGGAAGGAGCGGAGCTCGTAGTAATGAATATTCCCTCCACAGCATTGGAAGGAGCGGAGCTCGTAGTAATGAATATTCCCTCCACAGCATTGGAAGGAGCAGAGCTCGAAGTAATGAATATTCCCTCCACAGCATTGGAAGGAGCAGAGCTCGTAGTAATGAATATTCCCTCCACAGCATTGGAAGGAGCGGAGCTCGTAGTAATGAATATTCCCTCCACAGCATTGGAAGGAGCGGAGCTCGTAGTAATGAATATTCCCTCCACAGCATTGGAAGGAGCGGAGCTCGTAGTAATGAATATTCCCTCCACAGCATTGGAAGGAGCGGAGCTCGTAGTAATGAATATTCCCTCCACAGCATTGGAAGGAGCGGAGCTCGTAGTAATGAATATTCCCTCCACAGCATTGGAAGGAGCGGCGCTCGTAGTAATAAATATTCCCTCCACAGCATTGGAAGGAGCAGAGCTCGTAGTAATGAATATTCCCTCCACAGCATTGGAAGGAGCAGAGCTCGTAGTAATGAATATTCCCTCCACAGCATTGGAAGGAGCGTAGCTCGTAGTAATGAATATTCCCTCCACAGCATTGGAAGGAGCGGAGCTCGTAGTAATGAATATTCCCTCCACAGCATTGGAAGGAGCGGAGCTCGTAGTAATGAATATTCCCTCCACAGCATTGGAAGGAGCGGAGCTCGTAGTAATGAATATTCCCTCCACAGCATTGGAAGGAGCAGAGCTCGTAGTAATGAATATTCCCTCCACAGCATTGGAAGGAGCGGCGCTCGTAGTAATGAATATGTCTATGTCATTAGCGAGGGGACAAGTCAACCAAAACATATGACTTGATAGTTGGCCATCAGAATGGACCATAATAATCAGCCTATGTCCGAAATGGCACCCTATTCCCTATGTAGTGCACTACTTTAGACCAGAGTCCTATTCCCTATATAGTGCACTACTTTAGACCAGAGCCCTATTCCCTATGTAGTGCACTACTTTAGACCATGGTCCTATTCCCTATATAGTGCACTACTTTAGACCAGAGTCCTATTCCCTATATAGTGCACTACTTTAGACCAGAGCCCTATTCCCTATATAGTGCACTACTTTAGACCATGGTCCTATTCCCTATATAGTGCACTACTTTAGACCAGAGTCCTATTCCCTATATAGTGCACTACTTTAGACCAGAGCCCTATTCCCTATGTAGTGCACTACTTTAGACCATGGTCCTATTCCCTATATAGTGCACTACTTTAGACCAGAGCCCTATTCCCTATGTAGTGCACTACTTTAGACCAGGGCCCTATTCCCTATATAGTGCACTACTTTAGACCAGGGCCCTATTCCCTATATAGTGCACTACTTTAGACCAGAGCCCTATTCCCTATATAGTGCACTACTTTAGACCAGGGCCCTATTCCCTATATAGTGCACTACTTTAGACCAGAGCCCTATTCCCTATATAGTTCACTACTTTAGACCAGAACCCTATTCCCTATATAGTGCACTACTATGGACCAGAGCCCTATGGAACCCTATTCCCTATATAGTGCACTACTTTAGACCAGAGCCCTATTCCCTATATAGTCCACTACTTTTGACTTATTTCAAATTTGGACACAGACTTAGAGGAGAAGAAGAACAGAGGCAGTAAAGAGGAGAAGAAGAACAGAGGGAGTAAAGAGGAGAAGAAGAACAGAGGGAGAAAAGAGGAGAAGAAGAACAGAGGGAGAAAAGAGGAGAAGAAGAACAGAGGGAGTAAAGAGGAGAAGAAGAAGAAGAAGAAGAGAGGGAGAAAAGAGGAGAAGAAGAACAGAGGGAGTAAAGAGGAGAAGAGGAGAAGAAGAACAGAGGGAGTAAAGAGGAGAAGAGGAGAAGAAGAACAGAGGGAGAAAAGAGGAGAAGAGGAGAAGAAGAACAGAGGGAGTAAAGAGGAGAAGAGGAGAAGAAGAACAGAGGGAGTAAAGAGGAGAAGAAGAAGAAGAAGAACAGAGGGAGTAAAGAGGAGAAGAGGAGAAGAAGAACAGAGGGAGTAAAGAGGAGAAGAAGAACAGAGGGAGAAAAGAGGAGAAGAGGAGAAGAAGAACAGAGGGAGTAAAGAGGAGAAGAAGAACAGAGGGAGAAAATAGGAGAAGAAGAACAGAGGGAGAAAATAGGAGAAAAAGAACAGAGGGAGTAAAGAGGAGAAGAAGAACAGAGGGAGAAAATAGGAGAAGAAGAACAGAGGGAGAAAATAGGAGAAGAAGAACAGAGGGAGTAAAGAGGAGAAGAAGAACAGAGGGAGAAAATAGGAGAAGAAGAACAGAGGGAGAAAATAGGAGAAGAAGAACAGAGGGAGTAAAGAGGAGAAGAAGAACAGAGGGAGAAAATAGGAGAAGAAGAACAGAGGGAGAAAAGAGGAGAAGAAGAACAGAGGGAGTAAAGAGGAGAAGAGGAGAAGAAGAACAGAGGCAGTAAAGAGGAGAAGAGGAGAGAGGAAGTAAAGAGGAGAAGAAGAACAGAGGGAGTAAAGAGGAGAAGAAGAACAGATGGAGAAAATAGGAGAAGAAGAACAGAGGGAGAAAATAGGAGAAGAAGAACAGAGGGAGTAAAGAGGAGAAGAAGAACAGAGGGAGAAAAGAGGAGAAGAAGAACAGAGGGAGAAAAGAGGAGAAGAAGAACAGAGGGAGAAAATAGGAGAAGAAGAACAGAGGGAGAAAATAGGAGAAGAAGAACAGAGGGAGTAAAGAGGAGAAGAAGAACAGAGGGAGAAAAGAGGAGAAGAAGAACAGAGGGAGAAAATAGGAGAAGAAGAACAGAGCGAGTAAAGAGGAGAAGAAGAACAGAGGGAGAAAAGAGGAGAAGAAGAACAGAGGGAGAAAATAGGAGAAGAAGAACAGAGGGAGTAAAGAGGAGAAGAAGAGAAGAAGAACAGAGGGAGTAAAGAGGAGAAGAGGAGAAGAAGAACAGAGGCAGTAAAGAGGAGAAGAAGAACAGAGGGAGAAAAGAGGAGAAGAGGAGAAGAAGAACAGAGGGAGAAAAGAGGAGAAGAAGAATATAGTACATATAGCTCTATTAATACGACCTAGTCTCTAGTACATATAGCTCTATTAATACGACCTAGTCTCTAGTACATATAGCTCTATTAATACGACCTAGTCTCTAGTACGACCTAGTCTCTAGTACATATAGCTCTATTAATACGAACTAGTCTCTAGTACATATAGCTCTATTAATACGACCTAGTCTCTAGTACAGATAGCTCTATTAATACGACCTAGTCTCTAGTACATATAGCTCTATTAATACGACCTAGTCTCTAGTACATATAGCTCTATTAATACGACCTAGTCTCTAGTACATATAGCTCTATTAATACGACCTAGTATCTAGTACATATAGCTCTATTAATACGACCTAGTCTCTAGTACATATAGCTCTATTAATACGACCTAGTCTCTAGTACATATAGCTCTATTAATACGACCTAGTCTCTAGTACATATAGCTCTATTAATACGACCTAGTCTCTAGTACATATAGCTCTATTAATACGACCTAGCCTCTAGTACGACCTAGTCTCTAGTACATATAGCTCTGTTAATATGACATAGTCTCTAGTACGACCTTGTCTCTAGTACGACCTAGTCTCTAGTACATATAGCTCTATTAATACGACCTAGTCTCTAGTACATATAGCTCTATTAATACGACCTAGTCTCTAGTACATATAGCTCTATTAATACGACCTAGTCTCTAGTACGACCTAGTCTCTAGTACATATAGCTCTATTAATACGAACTAGTCTCTAGTACATATAGCTCTATTAATACGACCTAGTCTCTAGTACAGATAGCTCTATTAATACGACCTAGTCTCTAGTACATATAGCTCTATTAATACGACCTAGTCTCTAGTACATATAGCTCTATTAATACGACCTAGTCTCTAGTACATATAGCTCTATTAATACGACCTAGTATCTAGTACATATAGCTCTATTAATACGACCTAGTCTCTAGTACATATAGCTCTATTAATACGACCTAGTCTCTAGTACATATAGCTCTATTAATACGACCTAGTCTCTAGTACATATAGCTCTATTAATACGACCTAGTCTCTAGTACATATAGCTCTATTAATACGACCTAGCCTCTAGTACGACCTAGTCTCTAGTACATATAGCTCTGTTAATATGACATAGTCTCTAGTACGACCTTGTCTCTAGTACGACCTAGTCTCTAGTACATATAGCTCTATTAATACGACCTAGTCTCTAGTACATATAGCTCTATTAATACGACCTAGTCTCTAGTACATATAGCTCTATTAATACGACCTAGTCTCTAGTACGACCTAGTCTCTAGTACGACCTAGTCTCTAGTACATATAGCACTGTTAATACGACCTAGTCTCTAGTACATATAGCTCTATTAATATGACCTAGTCTCTAGTACGACCTAGTCTCTAGTACATATAGCTCTGTTAATACGACCTAGTCTCTAGTACATATAGCTCTATTAATACGACCTAGTCTCTAGTACATATAGCTCTATTAATACGACCTAGTCTCTAGTACATATAGCTCTATTAATACGACCTAGTCTCTAGTACATATAGCTCTATTAATACGACCTAGTCTCTAGTACATATAGCTCTATTAATACGACCTAGTCTCTAGTACATATAGCTCTATTAATACGACCTAGTCTCTAGTACGACCTAGTCTCTAGTACATATAGCTCTATTATTACGACCTAGCCTCTAGTACGACCTAGTCTCTAGTACATATAGCTCTATTAATACGACCTAGTCTCTAGTACATATAGCTCTATTAATACGACCTAGTCTCTAGTACATATAGCTCTATTAATACGACCTAGCCTCTAGTACGACCTAGTCTCTAGTACATATAGCTCTATTAATACGACCTAGTCTCTAGTACATATAGCTCTATTAATACGACCTAGCCTCTAGTACGACCTAGTCTCTAGTACATATAGCTCTATTAATACGACCTAGTCTCTAGTACATATAGCTCTATTAATACGACCTAGTCTCTAGTACATATAGCTCTATTAATACGACCTAGTCTCTAGTACATATAGCTCTATTAATACGACCTAGTCTCTAGTACATATAGCTCTATTAATACGACCTAGTCTCTAGTACATATAGCTCTATTAATACGACCTAGCCTCTAGTACATATAGCTCTATTAATACGACATAGTCTCTAGTACATATAGCTCTATTAATACGACCTAGTCCCTAGTACGACCTAGTCTCTAGTACATATAGCTCTATTAATACGACCTAGCCTCTAGTACGACCTAGTCTCTAGTACATATAGCCCTATTAATACGACCTAGTCTCTAGTACATATAGCTCTATTAATACGACCTAGTCTCTAGTACATATAGCTCTATTAATACGACCTAGTCTCTAGTACGACCTAGTCTCTAGTATGACCTAGTCTCTAGTACGACCTAGTCTCTAGTACATATAGCTCTATTAATACGACCTAGTCTCTAGTACATATAGCTCTATTAATACGACCTAGCCTCTAGTACGACCTAGTCTCTAGTACATATAGCTCTATTAATACGACCTAGTCTCTAGTACATATAGCTCTATTAATACGACCTAGTCTCTAGTACATATAGCTCTATTAATACGACCTAGTCTCTAGTACATATAGCTCTATTAATACGACCTAGTCTCTAGTACATATAGCTCTATTAATACGACCTAGTCTCTAGTACATATAGCTCTATTAATACGACCTAGCCTCTAGTACATATAGCTCTATTAATACGACATAGTCTCTAGTACATATAGCTCTATTAATACGACCTAGTCCCTAGTACGACCTAGTCTCTAGTACATATAGCTCTATTAATACGACCTAGCCTCTAGTACGACCTAGTCTCTAGTACATATAGCCCTATTAATACGACCTAGTCTCTAGTACATATAGCTCTATTAATACGACCTAGTCTCTAGTACATATAGCTCTATTAATACGACCTAGTCTCTAGTACGACCTAGTCTCTAGTATGACCTAGTCTCTAGTACGGACCTAGTCTCTAGTACATATAGCTCTATTAATACGACCTAGTCTCTAGTACGACCTAGTCTCTAGTACATATAGCTCTATTAATACGACCTAGTCTCTAGTACATATAGCTCTATTAATACGACCTAGCCTCTAGTACATATAGCTCTATTAATACGACCTAGTCTCTAGTACGACCTTGTCTCTAGTACGACCTAGTCTCTAGTACATATAGCTCTATTAATACGACCTAGTCTCTAGTACATATAGCTCTATTAATACGACTAGTCTCTAGTACATATAGCTCTATTATACGACCTAGTCTCTAGTACGACCTAGTCTCTAGTACGACCTAGTCTCTAGTACATATAGCACTGTTAATACGACCTAGTCTCTAGTACATATAGCTCTATTAATATGACCTAGTCTCTAGTACGACCTAGTCTCTAGTACATATAGCTCTGTTAATACGACCTAGTCTCTAGTACATATAGCTCTATTAATACGACCTAGTCTCTAGTACATATAGCTCTATTAATACGACCTAGTCTCTAGTACATATAGCTCTATTAATACGACCTAGTCTCTAGTACATATAGCTCTATTAATACGACCTAGTCTCTAGTACATATAGCTCTATTAATACGACCTAGTCTCTAGTACATATAGCTCTATTAATACGACCTAGTCTCTAGTACGACCTAGTCTCTAGTACATATAGCTCTATTATTACGACCTAGCCTCTAGTACGACCTAGTCTCTAGTACATATAGCTCTATTAATACGACCTAGTCTCTAGTACATATAGCTCTATTAATACGACCTAGTCTCTAGTACATATAGCTCTATTAATACGACCTAGCCTCTAGTACGACCTAGTCTCTAGTACATATAGCTCTATTAATACGACCTAGTCTCTAGTACATATAGCTCTATTAATACGACCTAGCCTCTAGTACGACCTAGTCTCTAGTACATATAGCTCTATTAATACGACCTAGTCTCTAGTACATATAGCTCTATTAATACGACCTAGTCTCTAGTACATATAGCTCTATTAATACGACCTAGTCTCTAGTACATATAGCTCTATTAATACGACCTAGTCTCTAGTACATATAGCTCTATTAATACGACCTAGTCTCTAGTACATATAGCTCTATTAATACGACCTAGCCTCTAGTACATATAGCTCTATTAATACGACATAGTCTCTAGTACATATAGCTCTATTAATACGACCTAGTCCCTAGTACGACCTAGTCTCTAGTACATATAGCTCTATTAATACGACCTAGCCTCTAGTACGACCTAGTCTCTAGTACATATAGCCCTATTAATACGACCTAGTCTCTAGTACATATAGCTCTATTAATACGACCTAGTCTCTAGTACATATAGCTCTATTAATACGACCTAGTCTCTAGTACGACCTAGTCTCTAGTATGACCTAGTCTCTAGTACGACCTAGTCTCTAGTACATATAGCTCTATTAATACGACCTAGTCTCTAGTACATATAGCTCTATTAATACGACCTAGCCTCTAGTACGACCTAGTCTCTAGTACATATAGCTCTATTAATACGACCTAGTCTCTAGTACATATAGCTCTATTAATACGACCTAGTCTCTAGTACATATAGCTCTATTAATACGACCTAGTCTCTAGTACATATAGCTCTATTAATACGACCTAGTCTCTAGTACAT
The DNA here is from genome assembly GCF_002021735.2 of Oncorhynchus kisutch. Lineage (NCBI taxonomy): Eukaryota > Metazoa > Chordata > Actinopteri > Salmoniformes > Salmonidae > Oncorhynchus > Oncorhynchus kisutch. The sequence goes on along the minus strand of NC_034180.2, from coordinate 53,712,864 downwards.
ATAGCTCTATTAATACGACCTAGTCTCTAGTACATATAGCTCTATTAATACGACCTAGCCTCTAGTACATATAGCTCTATTAATACGACATAGTCTCTAGTACATATAGCTCTATTAATACGACCTAGTCCCTAGTACGACCTAGTCTCTAGTACATATAGCTCTATTAATACGACCTAGCCTCTAGTACGACCTAGTCTCTAGTACATATAGCCCTATTAATACGACCTAGTCTCTAGTACATATAGCTCTATTAATACGACCTAGTCTCTAGTACATATAGCTCTATTAATACGACCTAGTCTCTAGTACGACCTAGTCTCTAGTATGACCTAGTCTCTAGTACGACCTAGTCTCTAGTACATATAGCTCTATTAATACGACCTAGTCTCTAGTACGACCTAGTCTCTAGTACATATAGCTCTATTAATACGACCTAGTCTCTAGTACATATAGCTCTATTAATACGACCTAGCCTCTAGTACATATAGCTCTATTAATACGACCTAGTCTCTAGTACGACCTAGTCTCTAGTACATATAGCTCTGTTAATACGACCTAGTCTCTAGTACGACCTAGTCTCTAGTACATATAGCTCTATTAATACGACCTAGTCTCTAGTACATATAGCTCTATTAATACGACCTAGCCTCTAGTACATATAGCTCTATTAATACGACCTAGTCTCTAGTACATATAGCTCTATTAATACGACCTAGTCTCTAGTACATATAGCTCTATTAATACGACCTAGTCTCTAGTACGACCTAGTCTCTAGTACATATAGCTCTATTAATACGACCTAGTCTCTAGTACATATCTCTATTAATACGACCTAGTCTCTAGTACATATAGCTCTGTTAATACGACCTAGTCTCTAGTACATATAGCTCTATTAATACGACCTAGTCTCTAGTACATATAGCTCTATTAATACGACCTAGTCTCTAGTACATATAGCTCTATTAATACGACCTAGTCTCTAGTACATATAGCTCTATTAATACGACCTAGTCTCTAGTACATATAGCTCTATTAATACGACCTAGCCTCTAGTACAACCTAGTCTCTAGTACATATAGCTCTATTAATACGACCTAGTCTCTAGTACATATAGCTCTATTAATACGACCTAGTCTCTAGTACATATAGCTCTATTAATACGACCTAGTCTCTAGTACATATAGCTCTATTAATACGACCTAGTCTCTAGTACATATAGCTCTATTAATACGACCTAGCCTCTAGTACGACCTAGTCTCTAGTACATATAGCTCTGTTAATATGACATAGTCTCTAGTACGACCTTGTCTCTAGTACGACCTAGTCTCTAGTACATATAGCTCTATTAATACGACCTAGTCTCTAGTACATATAGCTCTATTAATACGACCTAGTCTCTAGTACATATAGCTCTATTAATACGACCTAGTCTCTAGTACGACCTAGTCTCTAGTACATATAGCTCTATTAATACGAACTAGTCTCTAGTACATATAGCTCTATTAATACGACCTAGTCTCTAGTACAGATAGCTCTATTAATACGACCTAGTCTCTAGTACATATAGCTCTATTAATACGACCTAGTCTCTAGTACATATAGCTCTATTAATACGACCTAGTCTCTAGTACATATAGCTCTATTAATACGACCTAGTATCTAGTACATATAGCTCTATTAATACGACCTAGTCTCTAGTACATATAGCTCTATTAATACGACCTAGTCTCTAGTACATATAGCTCTATTAATACGACCTAGTCTCTAGTACATATAGCTCTATTAATACGACCTAGTCTCTAGTACATATAGCTCTATTAATACGACCTAGCCTCTAGTACGACCTAGTCTCTAGTACATATAGCTCTGTTAATATGACATAGTCTCTAGTACGACCTTGTCTCTAGTACGACCTAGTCTCTAGTACATATAGCTCTATTAATACGACCTAGTCTCTAGTACATATAGCTCTATTAATACGACCTAGTCTCTAGTACATATAGCTCTATTAATACGACCTAGTCTCTAGTACGACTAGTCTCTAGTACGACCTAGTCTCTAGTACATAGAGCACTGTTAATACGACCTAGTCTCTAGTACATATAGCTCTATTAATATGACCTAGGTCTCTAGTACGACCTAGTCTCTAGTACATATCGCTTGCTATTAATACGACCTAGTCTCTAGTACATATAGCTCTATGAATACGACTAGTCTCTAGTAATATAGCTCTATTAATACGACCTAGTCTCTGTACCATATAGCTCTATTAATACGACCTAAGTCTCTAGTACATATAGCTCTATTAATCCGACCGAGGTCTCTAGTACATAGAGCTCTATTAATACGACCTAGTCTCTAGAACGACTAGTCTCTAGTACATATAGCTCTATTATCGACCTAGCCTCTAGTACGACCCTAGTCTCTAGTACATATAGCCTATTAATACGACCTAGTCTCTAGTACATCTAGCTACTATTTAATACGACCTAGTCTCTAGTACATATAGCTCTATTAATACGACCTAGGCCTCTAGTACGACCTAGTCTCTAGTAATACCTAGCTCTATTAATACGACCTAGTCTCTAGGACATATAGCTCTATTAAACGACCTAGTCCTCTCGTACGACCTAGTCTCTAGTACATATAGCTCTATTATACGACCTAGTCTCTAGTACATATAGCTCTATTAATACGACCTAGTCTCTAGTACATATAGCTCTATTAATACGACCTAGTCTTAGTACATATAGCTCTATTAATACGACCTAGTCTCTAGTACATATAGCGTCTATTAATACGACCTAGTCTCTAGTACATATAGCTCTATTAATACGACTAGCTCTAGTACCATAGAGCTCTATTAATACGAACATCGTCTCTAGTACATATAGTCTACCTAGTCTCTAGTACATATAGCTCTATTAATACGACCTAGCCTCTAGTACGACCTAGTCTCTAGTACATATAGCCCTATTAATACGACCTAGTCTCTAGTACATATAGCTCTATTAATACGACCTAGTCTCTAGTACATATAGCTCTATTAATACGACCTAGTCTCTAGTACGACCTAGTCTCTAGTATGACCTAGTCTCTAGTACGACCTAGTCTCTAGTACATATAGCTCTATTAATACGACCTAGTCTCTAGTACGACCTAGTCTCTAGTACATATAGCTCTATTAATACGACCTAGTCTCTAGTACATATAGCTCTATTAATACGACCTAGCCTCTAGTACATATAGCTCTATTAATACGACCTAGTCTCTAGTACGACCTAGTCTCTAGTACATATAGCTCTGTTAATACGACCTAGTCTCTAGTACGACCTAGTCTCTAGTACATATAGCTCTATTAATACGACCTAGTCTCTAGTACATATAGCTCTATTAATACGACCTAGCCTCTAGTACATATAGCTCTATTAATACGACCTAGTCTCTAGTACATATAGCTCTATTAATACGACCTAGTCTCTAGTACATATAGCTCTATTAATACGACCTAGTCTCTAGTACGACCTAGTCTCTAGTACATATAGCTCTATTAATACGACCTAGTCTCTAGTACATATCTCTATTAATACGACCTAGTCTCTAGTACATATAGCTCTGTTAATACGACCTAGTCTCTAGTACATATAGCTCTATTAATACGACCTAGTCTCTAGTACATATAGCTCTATTAATACGACCTAGTCTCTAGTACATATAGCTCTATTAATACGACCTAGTCTCTAGTACATATAGCTCTATTAATACGACCTAGTCTCTAGTACATATAACTCTATTAATACGACCTAGCCTCTAGTACGACCTAGTCTCTAGTACATATAGCTCTATTAATACGACCTAGTCTCTAGTACATATAGCTCTATTAATACGACCTAGTCTCTAGTACATATAGCTCTATTAATTACGACCTAGTCTCTAGTACATATAGCTCTATTAATACGACCTAGTCTCTAGTACATATAGCTCTATTAATACGACCTAGCCTCTAGTACATATAGCTCTATTAATACGACCTAGTCTCTAGTACATATAGCTCTATTAATACGACCTACTCTCTAGTACGACCTAGTCTCTAGTACATATAGCTCTATTAATACGACCTAGCCTCTAGTACGACCTAGTCTCTAGTACATATAGCTCTATTAATACGACCTAGTCTCTAGTACATATAGCTCTATTAATACGACCTAGTCTCTAGTACATATAGCTCTATTAATACGACCTAGTCTCTAGTACGACCTAGTCTCTAGTACATATAGCTCTATTAATACGACCTAGTCTCTAGTATATATAGCTCTATTAATACGACCTAGTCTGTAGTACATATAGCTCTATTAATACGACCTAGTCTCTAGTACATATAGCTCTATTAATACGACCTAGTCTGTAGTACATATAGCTCTATTAATACGACCTAGTCTCTAGTACATATAGCTCTATTAATACGACCTAGTCTCTAGTACGACCTAGTCTCTAGTACGACCTAGTCTCTAGTACGACCTAGTCTGTAGTACATATAGCTCTATTAATACGACCTAGTCTCTAGTACATATAGCTCTATTAATACGACCTAGTCTCTAGTACATATAGCTCTATTAATACGACCTAGTCTCTAGTACATATAGCTCTGTTAATACGACCTAGTCTCTAGTACATATAGCTCTATTAATACGACCTAGTCTGTAGTACATATAGCTCTATTAATACGACCTAGTCTCTAGTACATATAGCTCTATTAATACGACCTAGTCTCTAGTACATATAGCTCTATTAATACGACCTAGTCTCTAGTACATATAGCTCTATTAATACGACCTAGTCTCTAGTACGACCTAGTCTCTAGTACGACCTAGTCTCTAGTACATATAGCTCTGTTAATACGACCTAGTCTCTAGTACATATATCTCTATTAATACGACCTAGTCTCTAGTACATATAGCTCTATTAATACGACCTAGTCTCTAGTACATATAGCTCTATTAATACGACCTAGTCTCTAGTACGACCTAGTCTCTAGTACATATAGCTCTATTAATACGACCTAGTCTCTAGTACATATAGCTCTATTAATACGACCTAGTCTCTAGTACATATAGCTCTGTTAATACGACCTAGTCTCTAGTACATATAGCTCTATTAATACGACCTAGTCTGTAGTACATATAGCTCTATTAATACGACCTAGTCTCTAGTACATATAGCTCTATTAATACGACCTAGTCTCTAGTACGACCTAGTCTCTAGTACGACCTAGTCTCTAGTACGACCTAGTCTCTAGTACATATAGCTCTGTTAATACGACCTAGTCTCTAGTACATATAGCTCTATTAATACGACCTAGTCTCTAGTACATATAGCTCTATTAATACGACCTAGTCTCTAGTACATATAGCTCTATTAATACGACCTAGTCTCTAGTACATATAGCTCTATTAATACGACCTAGTCTCTAGTCCATATAGCTCTATTAATACGGCCTAGTCTCTAGTACATATAGCTCTCTTAGTACGACCTAGTCTCTAGTACATATAGCTCTATTAATACGACCTAGTCTCTAGTCCATATAGCTCTATTAATACGGCCTAGTCTCTAGTACATATAGCTCTCTTAGTACGACCTAGTCTCTAGTACATATAGCTCTATTAATACGACCTAGTCTCTAGTACATATAGCTCTATTAATACGACCTAGTCTCTAGTACATATAGCTCTATTAATACGACCTAGTCTCTAGTACATATAGCTCTATTAATACGACCTACTCTCTAGTACGACCTAGTCTCTAGTACATATAGCTCTATTAATACGACCTAGCCTCTAGTACGACCTAGTCTCTAGTACATATAGCTCTATTAATACGACCTAGTCTCTAGTACATATAGCTCTATTAATACGACCTAGTCTCTAGTACATATAGCTCTATTAATACGACCTAGTCTCTAGTACGACCTAGTCTCTAGTACATATAGCTCTATTAATACGACCTAGTCTCTAGTATATATAGCTCTATTAATACGTCTAGTCTCTAGTACATATAGCTCTATTAATACGACCTAGTCTCTAGTACGACCTAGTCTCTAGTACATATAGCTCTATTAATACGACCTAGTCTCTAGTACATATAGCTCTATTAATACGACCTAGTCTCTAGTACATATAGCTCTATTAATACGACCTAGTCTCTAGTACATATAGCTCTATTAATACGACCTAGTCTCTAGTACGACCTAGTCTCTAGTACATATAGCTCTATTAATACGACCTAGTCTGTAGTACATATAGCTCTATTAATACGACCTAGTCTCTAGTACATATAGCTCTATTAATACGACCTAGTCTCTAGTACATATAGCTCTATTAATACGACCTAGTCTCTAGTACATATAGCTCTATTAATACGACCTAGTCTCTAGTACGACCTAGTCTCTAGTACGACCTAGTCTCTAGTACATATATCTCTATTAATACGACCTAGTCTCTAGTATATATAGCTCTATTAATACGACCTAGTCTCTAGTACATATAGCTCTATTAATACGACCTAGTCTCTAGTACGACCTAGTCTCTAGTACATATAGCTCTATTAATACGACCTAGTCTCTAGTACATATAGCTCTATTAATACGACCTAGTCTCTAGTACATATAGCTCTGTTAATACGACCTAGTCTCTAGTACATATAGCTCTATTAATACGACCTAGTCTGTAGTACATATAGCTCTATTAATACGACCTAGTCTCTAGTACATATAGCTCTATTAATACGACCTAGTCTCTAGTACGACCTAGTCTCTAGTACGACCTAGTCTCTAGTACGACCTAGTCTCTAGTACGACCTAGTCTCTAGTACATATAGCTCTGTTAATACGACCTAGTCTCTAGTACATATAGCTCTATTAATACGACCTAGTCTCTAGTACATATAGCTCTATTAATACGACCTAGTCTCTAGTACATATAGCTCTATTAATACGACCTAGTCTCTAGTACATATAGCTCTATTAATACGACCTAGTCTCTAGTCCATATAGCTCTATTAATACGGCCTAGTCTCTAGTACATATAGCTCTCTTAGTACGACCTAGTCTCTAGTACATATAGCTCTATTAATACGACCTAGTCTCTAGTCCATATAGCTCTATTAATACGGCCTAGTCTCTAGTACATATAGCTCTCTTAGTACGACCTAGTCTCTAGTACATATAGCTCTATTAATACGACCTAGTCTCTAGTACATATAGCTCTATTAATACGACCTAGTCTCTAGTACATATAGCTCTATTAATACGACCTAGTCTCTAGTACATATAGCTCTATTAATACGACCTACTCTCTAGTACGACCTAGTCTCTAGTACATATAGCTCTATTAATACGACCTAGCCTCTAGTACGACCTAGTCTCTAGTACATATAGCTCTATTAATACGACCTAGTCTCTAGTACATATAGCTCTATTAATACGACCTAGTCTCTAGTACATATAGCTCTATTAATACGACCTAGTCTCTAGTACGACCTAGTCTCTAGTACATATAGCTCTATTAATACGACCTAGTCTCTAGTATATATAGCTCTATTAATACGTCTAGTCTCTAGTACATATAGCTCTATTAATACGACCTAGTCTCTAGTACGACCTAGTCTCTAGTACATATAGCTCTATTAATACGACCTAGTCTCTAGTACATATAGCTCTATTAATACGACCTAGTCTCTAGTACATATAGCTCTATTAATACGACCTAGTCTCTAGTACATATAGCTCTATTAATACGACCTAGTCTCTAGTACGACCTAGTCTCTAGTACTTATAGCTCTATTAATACGACCTAGTCTCTAGTACATATAGCTCTATTAATACGACCTAGTCTCTAGTACATATAGCTCTATTAATAAGACCTAGTCTCTAGTACATATAGCTCTATTAATACGACCTAGTCTCTAGTACATATAGCTCTATTAATACGACCTAGTCTCTAGTACATATAGCTCTATTAATACGACCTAGTCTCTAGTACATATAGCTCTATTAATACGACCTAGTCTCTAGTACATATAGCTCTATTAATACGACCTAGTCTCTAGTACATATAGCTCTATTAATACGACCTAGTCTCTAGTACATATAGCTCTATTAATACGCCATAGTCTTTAGTACGACCTAGTCTCTAGTACGACCTAGTCTCTAGTACGACCTAGTCTCTAGTACATATAGCTCTATTAATACGACCTAGTCTCTAGTACATATAGCTCTATTAATACGACCTAGTCTCTAGTACGACCTAGTCTCTAGTACATATAGCTCTATTAATACGACCTAGTCTCTAGTACATATATCTCTATTAATACGACCTAGTCTCTAGTACGACCTAGTCTCTAGTACGACCTAGTCTCTAGTACATATAGCTCTATTAATACGACCTAGTCTCTAGTACGACCTAGTCTCTAGTACATATAGCTCTATTAATACGACCTAGTCTCTAGTACATATAGCTCTATTAATACGACCTAGCCTCTAGTACATATAGCTCTATTAATTCGACATAGTCTCTAGTACGACCTAGTCTCTAGTACATATAGCTCTGTTAATACGACCTAGTCTCTAGTACGACCTAGTCTCTAGTACATATAGCTCTATTAATACGACCTAGTCTCTAGTACATATAGCTCTGTTAATACGACCTAGTCTCTAGTACATATAGCTCTATTAATACGACCTAGTCTGTAGTACATATAGCTCTATTAATACGACCTAGTCTCTAGTACATATAGCTCTATTAATACGACCTAGTCTCTAGTACATATAGCTCTATTAATACGACCTAGTCTCTAGTACATATAGCTCTATTAATACGACCTAGTCTCTAGTACGACCTAGTCTCTAGTACGACCTAGTCTCTAGTACATATAGCTCTGTTAATACGACCTAGTCTCTAGTACATATAGCTCTATTAATACGACCTAGTCTCTAGTACATATAGCTCTATTAATACGACCTAGTCTCTAGTACATATAGCTCTATTAATACGACCTAGTCTCTAGTACATATAGCTCTATTAATACGACCTAGTCTCTAGTCCATATAGCTCTATTAATACGGCCTAGTCTCTAGTACATATAGCTCTCTTAGTACGACCTAGTCTCTAGTACATATAGCTCTATTAATACGACCTAGTCTCTAGTACATATAGCTCTATTAATACGACCTAGTCTCTAGTACATATAGCTCTATTAATACGACCTAGTCTCTAGTACATATAGCTCTATTAATACGACCTAGTCTCTAGTACGACCTAGTCTCTAGTACATATAGCTCTATTAATACGACCTAGCCTCTAGTACGACCTAGTCTCTAGTACATATAGCTCTATTAATACGACCTAGTCTCTAGTACATATAGCTCTATTAATACGACCTAGTCTCTAGTACATATAGCTCTATTAATACGACCTAGTCTCTAGTACGACATAGTCTCTAGTACATATAGCTCTATTAATACGACCTAGTCTCTAGTACATATAGCTCTATTAATACGACCTAGTCTCTAGTACATATAGCTCTACTAATACGACCTAGTCTCTAGTACGACCTAGTCTCTAGTACATATAGCTCAATTAATACGACCTAGTCTCTAGTACATATAGCTCTATTAATACGACCTAGTCTCTATTACATATAGCTCTATTAATACGACCTAGTCTCTAGTACATGTAGCTCTATTAATACGACCTAGTCTCTAGTACGACCTAGTCTCTAGTACATATAGCTCTGTTAATACGACCTAGTCTCTAGTACGACCTAGTCTCTAGTACATATAGCTCTATTAATACGACCTAGTCTCTAGTACGACCTAGTCTCTAGTACATATAGCTCTATTAATACGACCTAGTCTCTAGTACATATAGCTCTATTAATACGACCTAGTCTCTAGTACATATAGCTCTATTAATAAGACCTAGTCTCTAGTACATATAGCTCTATTAATACGACCTAGTCTCTAGTACATATAGCTCTATTAATACGAGCTAGTGTCTAGTACATATAGCTCTATTAATACGACCTAGTCTCTAGTACATATAGCTCTATTAATACGACCTAGTCTCTAGTACATATAGCTCTATTAATACGACCTAGTCTCTAGTACATATAGCTCTATTAATACGACCTAGTCTCTAGTACATATAGCTCTATTTATACGCCATAGTCTTTAGTACGACCTAGTCTCTAGTACGACCTAGTCTCTAGTACGACCTAGTCTCTAGTACATATAGCTCTATTAATACGACCTAGTCTCTAGTACATATAGCTCTATTAATACGACCTAGTCTCTAGTACGACCTAGTCTCTAGTACATATAGCTCTATTAATACGACCTAGTCTCTAGTACATATATCTCTATTAATACGACCTAGTCTCTAGTACGACCTAGTCTCTAGTACGACCTAGTCTCTAGTACATATAGCTCTATTAATACGACCTAGTCTCTAGTACGACCTAGTCTCTAGTACATATAGCTCTATTAATACGACCTAGTCTCTAGTACATATAGCTCTATTAATACGACCTAGCCTCTAGTACATATAGCTCTATTAATTCGACATAGTCTCTAGTACGACCTAGTCTCTAGTACATATAGCTCTGTTAATACGACCTAGTCTCTAGTACGACCTAGTCTCTAGTACATATAGCTCTATTAATACGACCTAGTCTCTAGTACATATAGCTCTGTTAATACGACCTAGTCTCTAGTACATATAGCTCTATTAATACGACCTAGTCTGTAGTACATATAGCTCTATTAATACGACCTAGTCTCTAGTACATATAGCTCTATTAATACGACCTAGTCTCTAGTACATATAGCTCTATTAATACGACCTAGTCTCTAGTACATATAGCTCTATTAATACGACCTAGTCTCTAGTACGACCTAGTCTCTAGTACGACCTAGTCTCTAGTACATATAGCTCTGTTAATACGACCTAGTCTCTAGTACATATAGCTCTATTAATACGACCTAGTCTCTAGTACATATAGCTCTATTAATACGACCTAGTCTCTAGTACATATAGCTCTATTAATACGACCTAGTCTCTAGTACATATAGCTCTATTAATACGACCTAGTCTCTAGTCCATATAGCTCTATTAATACGGCCTAGTCTCTAGTACATATAGCTCTCTTAGTACGACCTAGTCTCTAGTACATATAGCTCTATTAATACGACCTAGTCTCTAGTACATATAGCTCTATTAATACGACCTAGTCTCTAGTACATATAGCTCTATTAACACGACCTAGTCTCTAGTACATATAGCTCTATTAATACGACCTAGTCTCTAGTACGACCTAGTCTCTAGTACATATAGCTCTATTAATACGACCTAGCCTCTAGTACGACCTAGTCTCTAGTACATATAGCTCTATTAATACGACCTAGTCTCTAGTACATATAGCTCTATTAATACGACCTAGTCTCTAGTACATATAGCTCTATTAATACGACCTAGTCTCTAGTACGACCTAGTCTCTAGTACATATAGCTCTATTAATACGACCTAGTCTCTAGTACATATAGCTCTATTAATACGACCTAGTCTCTAGTACATATAGCTCTATTAATACGACCTAGTCTCTAGTACGACCTAGTCTCTAGTACATATAGCTCTATTAATACGACCTAGTCTCTAGTACATATAGCTCTATTAATACGACCTAGTCTCTATTACATATAGCTCTATTAATACGACCTAGTCTCTAGTACATATAGCTCTATTAATACGACCTAGTCTCTAGTACGACCTAGTCTCTAGTACATATAGCTCTGTTAATACGACCTAGTCTCTAGTACGACCTAGTCTCTAGTACATATAGCTCTATTAATACGACCTAGTCTCTAGTACATATAGCTCTATTAATACGACCTAGCCTCTAGTACATATAGCTCTATTAATACGACCTAGTCTCTAGTACATATAGCTCTATTAATATGACCTAGTCTCTAGTACGACCTAGTCTCTAGTACATATAGCTCTATTAATACGACCTAGTCTCTAGTACATATAGCTCTATTAATACGACCTAGTCTCTAGTACATATAGCTCTGTTAATACGACCTAGTCTCTAGTACATATAGCTCTATTAATACGACCTAGTCTGTAGTACATATAGCTCTATTAATACGACCTAGTCTCTAGTACATATAGCTCTATTAATACGACCTAGTCTCTAGTACATATAGCTCTATTAATACGACCTAGTCTCTAGTACATATAGCTCTATTAATACGACCTAGTCTCTAGTACGACCTAGTCTCTAGTACGACCTAGTCTCTAGTACATATAGCTCTGTTAATACGACCTAGTCTCTAGTACATATAGCTCTATTAATACGACCTAGTCTCTAGTACATATAGCTCTATTAATACGACCTAGTCTCTAGTACATATAGCTCTATTAATACGACCTAGTCTCTAGTACGACCTAGTCTCTAGTACATATAGCTCTATTAATACGACCTAGTCTCTAGTACATATAGCTCTATTAATACGACCTAGTCTCTAGTACATATAGCTCTGTTAATACGACGTAGTCTCTAGTACATATAGCTCTATTAATACGACCTAGTCTGTAGTACATATAGCTCTATTAATACGACCTAGTCTCTAGTACATATAGCTCTATTAATACGACCTAGTCTCTAGTACATATAGCTCTATTAATACGACCTAGTCTCTAGTACATATAGCTCTATTAATACGACCTAGTCTCTAGTACGACCTAGTCTCTAGTACGACCTAGTCTCTAGTACATATAGCTCTGTTAATACGACCTAGTCTCTAGTACATATAGCTCTATTAATACGACCTAGTCTCTAGTACATATAGCTCTATTAATACGACCTAGTCTCTAGTACATATAGCTCTATTAATACGACCTAGTCTCTAGTACATATAGCTCTATTAATACGACCTAGTCTCTAGTCCATATAGCTCTATTAATACGGCCTAGTCTCTAGTACATATAGCTCTCTTAGTACGACCTAGTCTCTAGTACATATAGCTCTATTAATACGACCTAGTCTCTAGTACATATAGCTCTATTAATACGACCTAGTCTCTAGTACATATAGCTCTATTAATACGACCTAGTCTCTAGTACATATAGCTCTATTAATACGACCTAGTCTCTAGTACGACCTAGTCTCTAGTACATATAGCTCTATTAATACGACCTAGTCTCTAGTACATATAGCTCTATTAATACGACCTAGTCTCTAGTACATATAGCTCTATTAATACGACCTAGTCTCTAGTACGACCTAGTCTCTAGTACATATAGCTCTATTAATACGACCTAGTCTCTAGTACATATAGCTCTATTAATACGACCTAGTCTCTATTACATATAGCTCTATTAATACGACCTAGTCTCTAGTACATATAGCTCTATTAATACGACCTAGTCTCTAGTACGACCTAGTCTCTAGTACATATAGCTCTGTTAATACGACCTAGTCTCTAGTACGACCTAGTCTCTAGTACATATAGCTCTATTAATACGACCTAGTCTCTAGTACATATAGCTCTATTAATACGACCTAGCCTCTAGTACATATAGCTCTATTAATACGACCTAGTCTCTAGTACATATAGCTCTATTAATATGACCTAGTCTCTAGTACGACCTAGTCTCTAGTACATATAGCTCTATTAATACGACCTAGTCTCTAGTACATATAGCTCTATTAATACGACCTAGTCTCTAGTACATATAGCTCTGTTAATACGACCTAGTCTCTAGTACATATAGCTCTATTAATACGACCTAGTCTGTAGTACATATAGCTCTATTAATACGACCTAGTCTCTAGTACATATAGCTCTATTAATACGACCTAGTCTCTAGTACATATAGCTCTATTAATACGACCTAGTCTCTAGTACATATAGCTCTATTAATACGACCTAGTCTCTAGTACGACCTAGTCTCTAGTACGACCTAGTCTCTAGTACATATAGCTCTGTTAATACGACCTAGTCTCTAGTACATATAGCTCTATTAATACGACCTAGTCTCTAGTACATATAGCTCTATTAATACGACCTAGTCTCTAGTACATATAGCTCTATTAATACGACCTAGTCTCTAGTACATATAGCTCTGTTAATACGACGTAGTCTCTAGTACATATAGCTCTATTAATACGACCTAGTCTGTAGTACATATAGCTCTATTAATACGACCTAGTCTCTAGTACATATAGCTCTATTAATACGACCTAGTCTCTAGTACATATAGCTCTATTAATACGACCTAGTCTCTAGTACATATAGCTCTATTAATACGACCTAGTCTCTAGTACGACCTAGTCTCTAGTACGACCTAGTCTCTAGTACATATAGCTCTGTTAATACGACCTAGTCTCTAGTACATATAGCTCTATTAATACGACCTAGTCTCTAGTACATATAGCTCTATTAATACGACCTAGTCTCTAGTACATATAGCTCTATTAATACGACCTAGTCTCTAGTACATATAGCTCTATTAATACGACCTAGTCTCTAGTCCATATAGCTCTATTAATACGGCCTAGTCTCTAGTACATATAGCTCTCTTAGTACGACCTAGTCTCTAGTACATATAGCTCTATTAATACGACCTAGTCTCTAGTACATATAGCTCTATTAATACGACCTAGTCTCTAGTACATATAGCTCTATTAATACGACCTAGTCTCTAGTACATATAGCTCTATTAATACGACCTAGTCTCTAGTACGACCTAGTCTCTAGTACATATAGCTCTATTAATACGACCTAGTCTCTAGTACGACCTAGTCTCTAGTACATATAGCTCTATTAATACGACCTAGTCTCTAGTACATATAGCTCTATTAATACAACCTAGTCTCTAGTACATATAGCTCTATTAATACGACCTAGTCTCTAGTACATATAGCTCTATTAATACGACCTAGTCTCTAGTACGACCTAGTCTCTAGTACATATAGCTCTATTAATACGACCTAGTCTCTAGTACATATAGCTCTATTAATATGACCTAGTCTCTAGTACATATAGCTCTATTAATAAGACCTAGTCTCTAGTACATATAGCTCTATTAATACGACCTAGTCTCTAGTACATCTAGCTCTATTAATACGACCTAGTCTCTAGTACATATAGCTCTATTAATACGACCTAGTCTCTAGTACATATAGCTCTATTAATACGACCTAGTCTCTAGTACATATAGCTCTATTAATACGACCTAGTCTCTAGTACATATAGCTCTATTAATACGACCTAGTCTCTAGTACATATAGCTCTATTAATACGCCATAGTCTTTAGTACGACCTAGTCTCTAGTACGACCTAGTCTCTAGTACGACCTAGTCTCTAGTACATATAGCTCTATTAATACGACCTAGTCTCTAGTACATATATCTCTATTAATACGACCTAGTCTCTAGTACGACCTAGTCTCTAGTACGACCTAGTCTCTAGTACATATAGCTCTATTAATACGACCTAGTCTCTAGTACGACCTAGTCTCTAGTACATATAGCTCTATTAATACGACCTAGTCTCTAGTACATATAGCTCTATTAATACGACCTAGCCTCTAGTACATATAGCTCTATTAATTCGACATAGTCTCTAGTACGACCTAGTCTCTAGTACATATAGCTCTGTTAATACGACCTAGTCTCTAGTACGACCTAGTCTCTAGTACATATAGCTCTATTAATACGACCTAGTCTCTAGTACATATAGCTCTATTAATACGACCTAGTCTCTAGTACATATAGCTCTATTAATACGACCTAGTCTCTAGTACATATAGCTCTATTAATACGACCTAGTCTCTAGTACGACCTAGTCTCTAGTACATATAGCTCTATTAATACGACCTAGTCTCTAGTACATATAGCTCTATTAATACGACCTAGTCTCTAGTACATATAGCTCTATTAATAAGACCTAGTCTCTAGTACATATAGCTCTATTAATACGACCTAGTCTCTAGTACATCTAGCTCTATTAATACGACCTAGTCTCTAGTACATATAGCTCTATTAATACGACCTAGTCTCTAGTACATATAGCTCTATTAATACGACCTAGTCTCTAGTACGACCTAGTCTCTAGTACATATAGCTCTATTAATACGACCTAGTCTCTAGTACATATATCTCTATTAATACGACCTAGTCTCTAGTACGACCTAGTCTCTAGTACGACCTAGTCTCTAGTACATATAGCTCTATTAATACGACCTAGTCTCTAGTACGACCTAGTCTCTAGTACATATAGCTCTATTAATACGACCTAGTCTCTAGTACATATAGCTCTATTAATACGACCTAGCCTCTAGTACATATAGCTCTATTAATTCGACATAGTCTCTAGTACGACCTAGTCTCTAGTACATATAGCTCTGTTAATACGACCTAGTCTCTAGTACGACCTAGTCTCTAGTACATATAGCTCTATTAATACGACCTAGTCTCTAGTACATATAGCTCTATTAATACGACCTAGTCTCTAGTACATATAGCTCTATTAATACGACCTAGTCTCTAGTACATATAGCTCTATTAATACGACCTAGTCTCTAGTACGACCTAGTCTCTAGTACATATAGCTCTATTAATACGACCTAGTCTCTAGTACATATAGCTCTATTAATACGACCTAGTCTCTAGTACATATCTCTATTAATACGACCTAGTCTCTAGTACATATAGCTCTGTTAATACGACCTAGTCTCTAGTACGACCTAGTCTCTAGTACATATAGCTCTATTAATACGACCTAGTCTCTAGTACATATAGCTCTATTAATACGACCTAGTCTCTAGTACATATAGCTCTATTAATACGACCTAGTCTCTAGTACGACCTAGTCTCTAGTACATATAGCTCTGTTAATACGACCTAGTCTCTAGTACATATAGCTCTATTAATACGACCTAGTCTCTAGTACATATAGCTCTATTAATACGACCTAGTCTCTAGTACATATAGCTCTATTAATACGACCTAGTCTCTAGTACATATAGCTCTATTAATACGACCTAGTCTCTAGTACATATAGCTCTATACGGTGGATGATATCAGATGCCATTTTCTTCAACATGTGGTTCATTTCACTAACAACTCATGCTTTATACTCGTCATAGATTTGATTTGCAATGTAAGATGTCGTCGACACTAATCACCGGTATGAGTGCTTCCTAATCACGACCTCTGATCAACTTACATGAGAGAAGAACAAGATTATTATTTTTTTTAAGTAGTAAAACAACATTATCTGTTCGTTTTCCCTCACAACTAAAGAGCATTGAGGCGCTAGGCTAAACTTCTCCACTGTTTGGTCCCCAACACTCTGTGTGTGAGAGACACAGTTTTGCATCTCGCTCATCTCAACAACAAAAAATCTGTGGTGAACGCTTGTGACAATGTGACAACGCTGAGTCTACCTCTGAAATCTGCTCAAGTCAGTGTTGTGTTGGACTTACTGGTTGACTTTACCCTCGGTGCTATTCAACAGGTTCATCAACTTGTCCTGAGCTTCGTCCAACATCTCCTGCCTCACGTCAACTGTAACACACACACACACACACACAGCTTCCCAGAAGTCTGAAGCATGGCTAGCGTGGCTACACGGAACAGTTTTAGTCTGACTGTCGGGACTATATATTTATGTAACAGACCGTCATGGCCAAAACAAAGATTCAAGTCAGAGGTGCAGATCAGGGTATGATGGGCCTTCCGATGGTTCACAAACCAGATGGCCCTCTTTAACCGTTTCACAGCCTTTATCAGTTCAACTAAACCGCTCATACATCTGGATTCCTGTCGTGAATGAAAAACAGACGAGAGGTTGGGGTGTGTTTGTGTGTGTGTGTGTGTGTACTATGATGTAATAACCATGTCTACAGCTGATAGCGTAATCAGTAGACCATTGCAGCTTACAGTGTGTGTGTGTGTGTGTGTGTGTGTGTGTGTGTGTGTGTGTGTGTGTGTGTGTGTGTGTGTGTGTGTGTGTGTGTGTGTGTGTGTGTGTCTCTGTGTCTGAGAATGCAGACTGATGTGGGAAACTCTATTCCTGGGTGGGATTGATTCCTGTAGTGTTAGCACTGTTACTATACTAATAATGTGATTTACTCTATTTGTGTTATTCGAGCGGTTGGCTGATAACAACATGTGAAATGGGCCTGTAGAACATTCTGGAATGGAATGCCAGATGTCTACTGGGTAACGTAGTTGGACTCCAGACCAGGGGTTTTCAGACCTCTCCTCAGGGACCCACAGCCATCCCATGTATTTGAATAATTCAACACACATGATTCTAGTTGTCAATTAATCATCAAGTCCTTTTCTTCGTTTTGTCAGGAATTCATTCCCTTTTTTCTCCCAATGTCGCGGTATCCAATCCGAAAGTTAAGGCCTCGTCTCACCGCAGCGACTCCCAGCGAGCTTGGGAGAGTTGAAGATCGAGACATGCTTCCTCCGAAACATGCCCTGCTGCTTCCTCTGAAACATGCCCTGCTGCTTCCTCTGAAACATGTCCTGCTGCTTCCTCTGAAACATGCCCTGCTGCTTCCTCTGAAACATGTCCTGCTGCTTCCTCTGAAACATGCCCTGCTGCTTCCTCTGAAACACTCTGAAACATGCCCTGCTGCTTCCTCTGAAACATGCCCTGCTGCTTCCTCTGAAACATGCCCTGCTGCTTCCTCTGAAACATGTCCTGCTGCTTCCTCTGAAACATGCCCTGCTGCTTCCTCTGAAACATGCCCTGCTGCTTCCTCTGAAACATGTCCTGCTGCTTCCTCTGAAACATGCCCTGCTGCTTCCTCTGAAACACTCTGAAACATGCCCTGCTGCTTCCTCTGAAACATGCCCTGCTGCTTCCTCTGAAACATGCCCTGCTGCTTCCTCTGAAACATGTCCTGCTGCTTCCTCTGAAACATGTCCTGCTGCTTCCTCTGAAACATGCCCTGCTGCTTCCTCTGAAACATGCCCTGCTGCTTCCTCTGAAACATGCCCTGCTGCTTCCTCTGAAACATGTCCTGCTGCTTCCTCTGAAACACTCTGAAACACGCCCTGCTGCTTCCTCTGAAACATGCCCTGCTGCTTCCTCTGAAACATGCCCTGCTGCTTCCTCTGAAACATGTCCTGCTGCTTCCTCTGAAACATGTCCTGCTGCTTCCTCTGAAACATGCCCTGCTGCTTCCTCTGAAACATGCCCTGCTGCTTCCTCTGAAACATGCCCTGCTGCTTCCTCTGAAACATGCCCGGCTGCTTCCTCTGAAACATGCCCTGCTGCGTCCTCTGAAACATGCCCTGCTGCTTCCTCTGAAACATGCCCTGCTGCTTCCTCTGAAACATGCCCTGCTGCTTCCTCTGAAACATGCCCTGCTGCTTCCTCTGAAACCTTGCCCTGCTGCTTCCTCTGAAACATGCCCTGCTGCGTCCTCTGAAACATGCCCTGCTGCTTCCTCTGAAACATGCCCTGCTGCGTCCTCTGAAACATGCCCTGCTGCTTCCTCTGAAACATGCCCTGCTGCGTCCTCTGAAACATGCCCTGCTGCTTCCTCTGAAACATGCCCTGCTGCTTCCTCTGAAACATGTCCTGCTGCTTCCTCTGAAACATGCCCTGCTGCTTCCTCTGAAACATGCCCTGCTGCGTCCTCTGAAACATGCCCTGCTGCGTCCTCTGAAACATGCCCTGCTGCTTCCTCTGAAACATGCGCTGCTGCTTCCTCTAAAACATATCCTGCTGCTTCCTCCGACTTCCTCCGACTTCCTTCGACTGACTTCCTGGTTAGCCAGGAAGTCAGTCGAACTGATCAAGTCTTTTGATTGGTGAATCAGGAGAGGAAGTGAGCCGAACCCGGCCAAACCCGGACAACGCTGGGCCAATTGTGCACCACCCTATAGGTCTCCCGGTCACGGCCGGTTGTGACACAGCCTGGGCTCAAACCCGGGTCTGTAGTGATGCCTCAAGCACTGAGATGCAGTGCCTTTAGGCCGCTGTGCCACTTTGGTTGAGGTCTGTAGATCCTATTTCACAGACATCTGGAAACACTGGACAGTTACTTTAAGTTCCATCACTTGGCTGCATCCCAAATGAAATGGCACCCTATTTCCTAAACAGGGCACCCTATTTCCTAAACAGGGCACCCTATTTCCTAAACAGGGCACCGTATTTGACCAGACTATACTGGCTAGGCCATGAGCTTAGACTGGAGAACCTGGCACAAAAGACTCGGGACAGCATGCCAAATGGTGCCCTATTCCCAATGGGGACTAGTCAAAAAGTAGTGCACTATACAGGGAATAGGGTGCCATTTTTTTGGGACTCGGGAAAAGCCTAGTTTACTGTAGAGAGAAGGGAAAAAGCAGACCGGTTTTCAAAGAGGAACGTGGCGATGAAAACAGGTGTCTGTAATCAGCTGATTTATGTCTGGATCAAACACCTGTCCTCCTCCTCACCTGCTGCTGTAGCTAGAGATGTTCTGGGTGATATGCATTCCTTTTCCATACCTTCCTGTCTGTACATACCTGTCTGTACATTCCATTTCTTCCTGTCTGTACATACCTGTCTGTACATACCATACCTTCCTGTCTGTACATTCCATACATTCCTGTCTGTACATACCATACCTTCCTGTCTGTACATACCATACCTTCCTGTCTGTACATTCCATACCTTCCTGTCTGTACATTCCTGTCTGTGCATTCCATACCTTCCTGTCTGTACATACCTGTCTGTACATACCATACCTTCCTGTCTGTACATTCCATACATTCCTGTCTGTACATACCATACCTTCCTGTCTGTACATACCATACCTTCCTGTCTGTACATACCATACATTCCTGTCTGTACATACCATACCTTCCTGTCTGTACATTCCATACCTTCCTGTCTGTACATACCTGTCTGTACATACCATACCTTCCTGTCTGTACATACCATACCTTCCTGTCTGTACATACCATACCTTCCTGTCTGTACATACCATACCTTCCTGTCTGTACATACCATACCTTCCTGTCTGTACATCTAAATTAAAATGTAACAATAAACTTGGCAAATAAGAAAGGGAAATAGTTACGAAATAAAATAACAATAACATGGCTATGTACCAGGAGTACCTGTACTGAGTCAATGCAGGCGTACCAGGTAGTAACATGGCTATGTACCAGGAGTACCTGTACTGAGTCAATGCAGGCGTACCAGGTAGTAACATGGCTATGTACCAGGAGTACCTGTACTGAGTCAATGCAGGCGTACCAGGTAGTAACATGGCTATGTACCAGGAGTACCTGTACTGAGTCAATGCAGGCGTACCAGGTAGTAACATGGCTATGTACCAGGAGTACCTGTACTGAGTCAATGCAGGCGTACCAGGTAGTAACATGGCTATATACCAGGAGTACCTGTACTGAGTCAATGCAGGCGTACCAGGTAGTAACATGGCTATATACCAGGAGTACCTGTACTGAGTCAATGCAGGCGTACCAGGTAGTAACATGGCTATATACCAGGAGTACCTGTACTGAGTGAATGCAGGCGTACCAGATAGTAACATGGCTATATACCAGGAGTACCTGTACTGAGTCAATGCAGGCGTACCAGGTAGTAACATGGCTATATACCAGGAGTACCTGTACTGAGTCAATGCAGGCGTACCAGGTAGTAACATGGCTATATACCAGGAGTACCTGTACTGAGTCAATGCAGGCGTACCAGGTAGTAACATGGCTATATACCAGGAGTACCTGTACTGAGTCAATGCAGGCGTACCAGGTAGTAACATGGCTATATACCAGGAGTACCTGTACTGAGTCAATGCAGGCGTACCAGGTAGTAACATGGCTATATACCAGGAGTACCTGTACTGAGTCAATGCAGGCGTACCAGGTAGTAACATGGCTATATACCAGGAGTACCTGTACTGAGTCAATGCAGGCGTACCAGGTAGTAACATGGCTATATACCAGGAGTACCTGTACTGAGTCAATGCAGGCGTACCAGGTAGTAACATGGCTATATATCAGGAGTACCTGTACTGAGTCAATGCAGGCGTACCAGGTAGTAACATGGCTATATACCAGGAGTACCTGTACTGAGTCAATGCAGGCGTACCAGGTAGTAACATGGCTATATACCAGGAGTACCTGTACTGAGTCAATGCAGGCGTACCAGGTAGTAACATGGCTATATACCAGGAGTACCTGTACTGAGTCAATGCAGGCGTACCAGGTAGTAACATGGCTATATACCAGGAGTACCTGTACTGAGTCAATGCAGGCGTACCAGGTAGTAACATGGCTATATACCAGGAGTACCTGTACTGAGTCAATGCAGGCGTACCAGGTAGTAACATGGCTATATACCAGGAGTACCTGTACTGAGTCAATGCAGGCGTACCAGATAGTAACATGGCTATATACCAGGAGTACCTGTACTGAGTCAATGCAGGCGTACCAGGTAGTAACATGGCTATGTAGCAGGAGTACCTATACTGAGTCAATGCAGGCGTACCAGGTAGTAACATGGCTATGTACCAGGAGTACCTGTACTGAGTCAATGCAGGCGTACCAGGTAGTAACATGGCTATGTACCAGGAGTACCTGTACTGAGTCAATGCAGGCGTACCAGGTAGTAACATGGCTGTATACCAGGAGTACCTGTACTGAGTCAATGCAGGCGTACCAGGTAGTAACATGGCTATATACCAGGAGTACCTGTACTGAGTCAATGCAGGCGTACCAGGTAGTAACATGGCTATATACCAGGAGTACCTGTACTGAGTCAATGCAGGCGTACCAGGTAGTAACATGGCTATAGTTTTTCATGGCTATAGTTTTTACTAGCCACCGTGCTTGTACTGAGTCAAAGGTAGTTGAGGTAATATGTACATGTAGGTAGGGGTACCAGGTAGTTGAGGTAATATGTACATGTAGGTAGAGGTAAAAGAGACTAAGCCATCAGGATAGATAATAAACAATAGCAGCACTGTATGGGAAGAGTGTGAAAGACTGTCTGTGTGAGTGGCGTCAATACGCATGAGTGCGTGTGTGTGTGTGTGTGTGTGTGTGTGTGTGTGTGTGTGTGCGTGCGTGCGTGTGTGTGAAACTCACAGGATGCATGTTTTGGAATATGTGTACATGTTACACATGATTCATTATATTACATATGATTCATTATATTACACATGATTCATTATATTACACATGATTCATTATATTACATATGATTCATTATATTACACATGATTCATTATATTACACATGATTCATTATATTACATATGATTCATTATATTACACATGATTCATTACATTACACATGATTCATTATATTACACATGATTCATTATATTACATATGATTCATTATATTACATATGAATCATTATATTACACACGATTCATTATATTACACATGATTCATTACATTACACATGATTCATTATATTACATATGATTCATTATATTACACATGATTCATTATATTACATATGAATCATTATATTACACATGATTCATTATATTACACATGATTCATTACATTACACATGATTCATTATATTACACATGATTCATTATATTACACATGATTCATTGTTATAATACCTGATGATGGTTACCTGTCCCTGTAGCTTGTGGAGCTCCTCTACCAGCTGGCCAGATTCATGCTGCATGTTATTTACTGTGGTGATCACCTACATCTTCCACTCCTCCATCTTCTTCACCTGGATACATTACAATACACACACAGTCACACACCTCGAAATTACAATACCTACACACACCTCGGTTCACACACTGTTCACCTGGATACATTACAATACACACACCTCGGTTCACACACTGTTCACACACACTACAATACACACACACTACAATGCACACACACTACAATGCACACACACTACAATGCACACACACTACAATGCACACACACTACACTACACGCACACTACAACACACACACACTACAATACACACACACTACAATACACACACACTACAATACACACACACTACACTACACACACACTACAATGCACACACACTACAATACACACACACTACACTACACACACACTACAATGCACACACACTACACTACACACACACTACAATAAACACACACTACAATACACACACACTACAATGCACACACACTACACTACACACACACTACAATACACACACACACACACTACAATACACACACACTACAATACACACACACACTACACTACACACACACTACACTACACACACACTACAATACACACACACTACAATACACACACACTACACTACACACACACTACACTACACACACACACTACAATACACACACATTACACTACACACACACTAGAATATACACACACTACAATACACACACACTACACTACACACACACTACACTACACACACACTACACTACACACACACACTAGAATATACACACACTACAATACACACACACTACACTACACACACACTACACTACACACACACTACACACACTACACTACACACACACTACAATACACACACACTACACTACACACACACTAGAATATACACACACTACAATACACACACACTACACTACACACACACTACACTACACACACACTACACTACACACACACTACACTACACACACACTACACTACACACACACTACAATACACACACACTACAATACACACACACTACACTACACACACACTACAATACACACACACTACAATACACACACACTACACTACACACACACTACAATACACACACACTACAATACACACACACTAAAATACACACACTACACTACACACACACTACAATACACACACACTACAATACACACACACTACACTACACACACACTACAATACACACACACTACAATACACACACACTACAATACACACACACTACACTACACACACACTACAATACACACACACACTACAATACACACACACTAAAATACACACACACTACACTACACACACACTACAATACACACACACTACAATACACACACACTAAAATACACACACACTACAATACACACACACTACACTACACACACATTACAATACACACACACACTACACACACACTACAATACACACACACTACACTACACACACACTACACTACACACACATTACAATACACACACACACTACACACACACTACAATACACACACACTACACTACACACACACTACACACACACTACAATACACACACACATCTGTGTGATTCCTGATCTGTGATGTGAATAATGTTTTTACTCATCTCATGCTTTTCTGTATTGGCTGTTGTTGTTGTTGTTGTTGTTGTTTTTTTGTCCTGTAAAGCAGTTTGTCTTGTTTTGCGAAACAAGGCAAATATCTGTAAAAACAGGCAATAAAAATGCTAAATATCTTATATTGCCTGTTGTTTCAGTGTATGTCAATCAACATACACCTGCACCTGTCAATCAACATACACCTGCACCTGTCAATCAACATACACCTGCACCTGTCAATCAACATACACCTGCACCTGTCAATCAACATACACCTGCACCTGTCAATCAACATACACCTGCACCTGTCAATCAACATACACCTGCATATGTCAATCAACATACACCTGCACCTGTCAATCAACATACACCTGCACCTGTCAATCAACATACACCTGCACCTGTCAATCAACATACACCTGCACCTGTCAATCAACATACACCTGCACCTGTCAATCAACATACACCTGCACCTGTCAATCAACATACACCTGCACCTGTCAATCAACATACACCTGCATATGTCAATCAACATACACCTGCACCTGTCAATCAACATACACCTGCACCTGTCAATCAACATACACCTGCACCTGTCAATCAACATACACCTGCACCTGTCAATCAACATACACCTGCACCTGTCAATCAACATACACCTGCACCTGTCAATCAACATACACCTGCATATGTCAATCAACATACACCTGCACCTGTCAATCAACATACACCTGCACCTGTCAATCAACATACACCTGCACCTGTCAATCAACATACACCTGCATATGTCAATCAACATACACCTGCACCTGTCAATCAACATACACCTGCACCTGTCAATCAACATACACCTGCACCTGTCAATCAACATACACCTGCACCTGTCAATCAACATACACCTGCACCTGTCAATCAACATACACCTGCACCTGTCAATCAACATACACCTGCACCTGTCAATCAACATACACCTGCACCTGTCAATCAACATACACCTGCACCTGTCAATCAACATACACCTGCATATGTCAATCAACATACACCTGCACCTGTCAATCAACATACACCTGCACCTGTCAATCAACATACACCTGCACCTGTCAATCAACATACACCTGCACCTGTCAATCAACATACACCTGCACCTGTCAATCAACATACACCTGCACCTGTCAATCAACATACACCTGCATATGTCAATCAACATACACCTGCACCTGTCAATCAACATACACCTGCACCTGTCAATCAACATACACCTGCACCTGTCAATCAACATACACCTGCATATGTCAATCAACATACACCTGCACCTGTCAATCAACATACACCTGCACCTGTCAATCAACATACACCTGCACCTGTCAATCAACATACACCTGCACCTGTCAATCAACATACACCTGCACCTGTCAATCAACATACACCTGCACCTGTCAATCAACATACACCTGCACCTGTCAATCAACATACACCTGCACCTGTCAATCAACATACACCTGCACCTGTCAATCAACATACACCTGCACCTGTCAATCAACATACACCTGCATATGTCAATCAAAATGAATCCCGAGAACAAAATACACCCTGACAATACCTGATCGCCATGGCAGCAGAAGCATGCTTATTTGAGCTGGTCTTGCCATAATACGGACTTGGTCTTTTACCAAATAGGGCTATCTTCTCTATTCCGGGTGATTACCTCATGAGGCTGGTTGAGAGAATGCCAAGAGTGTGCAAAGCTGTCATCAAGGCAAAAGGGGCAAAGCCTCACTTTATAGAATCTAAAATATATTTTTAATTTTCAGTTACCACATGATTCCATATGTGTTATTTCATAGTTTTGATGTCTTCACTATTATTCTACAATGTAGAAAATAGTAAAAAAATTATTATTAAAACTATTATTAAGTCGAAAATAGTCAAAAATGAAGAAAACTCCTTCAGTAGGTGCGTCCAAGCTTTTGACTGCTACTGTGTATATATATTACAAAACAATACCTGATGATCCGTGACAGGTTCTGAATGGTCTCTCTGAACATCTCTCGACTCCCTGAGGGGTCAGACATGGTGGACGGCCTCATGTTCTCCTGCTGGACCTTGAGGAGCCTCCTTCCCTGCTACAATGTCAATGATGTGCTGGTAGTCTCCCCTCAGCCGGCTGTTCTCCCTCGTCTTCTCATTCAGCACCGCCAGGGCCTACAGTAAATCAAGTCAAGTCAAAAAATATATATATATATTACTGGGGTTGTAAAATTCCAATAACTTTAACAAAATTCCTGGTTGGAAGATTCCTGGAATCCAGAGGGGATAGACAGGAAATCCTTCAACTAGGATTTCTGGAAAAATTTTAAGAAAATTACCCAGGATTTTGAGACTGTAATAAATTGAATAAAGTTGATAGTGATTTTGACCTGCTCTCTCTCCACGGCGTAGGCCCGCAGCTGCTGCTGGAGGAACATCACGTCTTGGCTGTGGCCTCGTCCCCCCAGGGAGACGTGGGAGTGCAGCGCTTGGATCTCTACGTCTTTCTGCTAGACCATCTGGCTGAGCTTCCCCAGCTCCTCTCTGGAGACCACCAGCTGGTCCAGCTGTCTGGTGAGGTTCTGGTTCTTCTGATTCAGCTGACTGATCTCCGTCTCCTTCTCCTTAATGCCCTTCAAATTGAGATCAGATAATGCTTTATTATCCTGAATGGTAATTCATCCCGAATCATCAGCTGCTGCTGAGTACAAGACCAATTCAGGAAATACCTTCACTAGTCTCTCTACCTCCATCTTGGACAGGTCGTGTTTCTCGTTGCCGTTCTCCCTGTTATTCAGGGACGACTTGGTCTCGTCTTCCCGTTGGAGAATGACCACTTCCTGTTCCTGGGAGTATCGGGTAGCGCCGAGGTGATCTACTACTTCCTGCTGCAGGCGCCCAATCTCCTCGTCCTTGGCGTGGATCAGCCTATCGTAGTTCTCTCTGCTCTGCTCGTGGCGTTGGTGGGCCTGCTCCAACTCATTCTGCTGCGCCAGGAGAGACTGCTGGGAGGAGAGGATGTGCCCCCGCTGCTCCCCTATGGTCCTCTATGGTCCTCTATGGTCCTCTATGGTCCTCTATGGTCATCTATGCTCCTCTATGGTCCTCTATGGTCCTCTATGGTCCTCTATGGTCCTCTATGGTCCTCTATGGTCATCTATGGTCCTCTATGGTCCTCTATGGTCCTCTATGGTCCCCTATGGTCCTCTATGGTCCTCTATGGTCCTCTATGGTCCTCTATGGTCCTCTATGGTCCCCTATGGTCCTCTATGGTCCTCTATGGCCCTCTATGGTCCTCTATGGTCCTCTATGGTCTTCTATGGTCCTCTATGGTCCTCTATGGTCCTCTATGGTCCTCTATGGTCCTCTATGGTCTTCTATGGTCCTCTATGGTCCTCTATGGTCCTCTATGGTCCTCTATGGTCCTCTATGGTCCTCCTCCAGGCATCTCCTGAGGTCTTCAGCTGGGTGATGTCCGTCTCCAGTTCTGTGGTTCATGTTAATGTGCTCAATAAGGCTGTTCATTTAGCAGCAAATACAACACATAGATATGTATTAAAAAAACAACAAGAGATATGACAGGATGTGTTACCATTGATGATGTCCGGGGTACGTGGCTCGGCCAGGCCGGGGAGCTGGGGTCTACTCTGCTGGTCCCTCAGACGCTCTATCTCCTCCTTATAGGATAGGATTTAATGTTAATATCCCAAGGGAAAAAATTGTCTCCAACAGACAGTACCACTGTATACAAAATAGACACTCTACACATACAGTACATGTTGTGGACGTACCTTCAGGTGGCTGTTGTCTTCCTTCATGCCTCCCAGCTGCTTGTCCTTCTCCTCCAGAGCTCCTCTCAGGGTCTCAGCCTACTGGGTGGGTGCCTGGACCCCGGCCTCCAGCTCCCTCTGGGCGGCGGCCATGTTGGCTCTCAGGGTCTCAGCCTCCTGGGTGGCTGCCTGGACCCCGGCCTCCAGCTCCCTCTGGGCGGCGGCCATGTTAGCTCTCATGCTCTCATCTCCATGTTCATCTCCAGGTTCAACTCCAGGTTCATCTCCAGGTTCTTCTCCAGGTTCTTCTCCAGGTTCAACTCCAGGTTCAACTCCAGGTTCATCTCCAGGTTCATCTCCAGGTTCATCTCCAGGTTCAACTCCAGGTTCAACTCCAGGTTCAACTCCAGGTTCTTCTCCAGGTTCAACTCCAGGTTCAACTCCAGGTTCAACTCCAGGTTCAACTCCAGGTTCATCTCCAGGTTCAACTCCAGGTTCAACTCCAGGTTCAACTCCAGGTTCATCTCCAGGTTCATCTCCAGGTTCTTCTCCAGGTTCTTCTCCTGGTTCAGCTTCACCGTCCTCTCATGCGCCGTCTGAAAATAATCAAGCTATTAGTACAACACATTCCTTACCAAAAAAATATATATACAGTTCGTTGTCAAAGTGCTACAAAAGTGAAAAGATAAAAAAAAAAGTTGAATGTAGATACATGAAGATAGTAAAACAGTAGTGAAACAACAGTGGACCTGCAGTGCCGAGGCGTCCATGGAGCGTGCAGCGGTCAGCTCCTCGATGGTCTGCTGGTACTGCCTGACCTGCTCCTGGAGGCCCCTCTCTGCCTGGATCAGCTCCCCTTCTAGCTGGCTCTTCTCCAGCTTCAGAGCCTCGATGTTTGTGTCCTTCTCCAGGATGGTCCTGCTGAGAGCATCCTGGACCTCCCTGACCTACCTGACCTGCTCCTGGAGGACCCTCTCTGCCTGGCCCAGTTCCCCTTCCAGCTGGCTCTTCTCCAGCTTCAGAGCCTAGATACGAGTGTTGTTCTCCAGGACGGTCCTGCCGAGAGCATCCTGGACCTCCCTGACCTGCCTGACCTGCTCCTGGAGGACCCTCTCTGCCTGGCCCAGTTCCCCTTCCAGCTTGCTCTTCTCCAGCTTCAGAGCCCAGATACGAGTGTTGTTCTCCAGGACGGTCCTGCCGAGAGCATCCTGGACCTCCCTGACCAGCTCCTCTATCCTCCCCTGGGCCTGCTCTGCCTCTGTCTTCAACCTCTGCTTCTCCATCTCGTAGTCTTCTGACATCACCTTCTCCTGGGAGCTCCTCATCTCAGTCAGCTCTTTCCTGAGCTCCTCCAGCTCCTCTCCGGACCCCCCGGATTCTCTCCCTCTCTCCCCAGCCTCGCACAGCTCTGCCCGGGCAGCAGACAGCTGCTCCTCCCTCTCCTGTACGGTTCTCTGGAGCACCTGGTTCTCTTTGCCCATCGCTGTTGCCCGTCCAAGTTTCTCCCTCAACTCCTTGACGGTGGCCTCCAGCTGCTGCTTGCCCATGTGGAGGTGGTTCAGGGTGTAAGCACTCTGGCTCAGTTTCTCCTGCTGGGCCTGTAGTTCTTCCTGTAGCGCCACCCTCTGGTCGGTGGTGGTACTGAGCTCTGACTGCAACCTGAACACCTCAGTCTCAGACTCCTTCAGCTGAACAGAGAGCTTCTCCTACACTGAGATCACATGCTGCATGGAGACACAAGAACAGAATAATAGCATCTCGATAACCATTTTATAGGTAGTCTTACTTTAATAAGTCTAAATTCTGTAAAGGGGGTTAAATCATTAAAAACATGTGGTAATCCTTGATGGACTTTCTTTTTCAACATGGTCTAAGACGCTGTGTATATCCCAATATCAACACCTTCCTATACACAACCAATATATTAATATCAACATATTCCTTCCTATACATGACCAATATATTCATATCAACACGTTCCTTCCTATACACGGCCAATTCATCAGTGCATGGTGCTTCCGGAATTGGTTGTGATTGGCTGTTCCAGATCCAGGAAGTGTTACATTGCTGTGTGTCGAAACTAATATAAATGTTTCATAGACTTTTGTTTAACATCGTCAGACTAAAAGTGAGTGTCACAACCACATCAACCTTTAAATATATTCTAGGGGGATCATACATTTCCTCTCGTGAAGAACATCCATTTACTCTCTAGGTGACCATCCATTTCCTCTCTAGGGGATCATCCATTTCCTCTCTAGGGGATCATCCATTTCCTCTCTAGGGGGATCATCCATTTCCTCTCTAGGGGATCATCCATTTCCTCTCTAGGGGATCATCCATTTCCTCTCTAGGTGACCATCCATTTCCTCTCTAGGTGATCATCCATTTCCTCTCTAGGGGGATCATCCATTTCCTCTCTAGGTCATCATCCATTTCCTCTCTAGGGGGATTCATCAGATTTTTTTGTTGTTGAAAAAAAGTCTAAATCTGAACACACAATCATTATTCATGGACTCAGGAAGAGTTTCTGCTGCATGAGCAACAGCTAATGGGATCCTAATCAACTAAACGAACTAAATAATCAACTTTTGAATAATCAACTGATCCATCTGACACTCTCATCAACAACAGAACGACATTATAGTTCAAGACATCTAGATTCTCAATGTCACAATGTTAAGTCAACACAGTTTATTTAATGTATACTGAACTAAAATATAAACGCAATAGGTAAAGTGTTGTTCTCATGTTTCATGAGTTGAAATAAAATATTTAAATATTAAATGTTCCATTCACACAAAAAAGCTTATATCCCTGTTAGTGAGCATTTCTCCATTTCAGGTGTGGCATAATCAAGAAGCTGATTAAACCGCATGATCATTACACAGGTGCACCTTGTGCTGGGGACAATAAAAGGCCACTCTAAAATGTGCAGTTTTGTCACACAACACAATGCTCCAAGACGTCACAAGTTGAGGGAGCGTGCAATTGACATGCTGAATGCAGGAATGTCCACCAGAGCTGTTGCCAGATAATCAAATGTTCATTTCTCTACCATAAGCCACCTCCAATGTTGTTTTAGAGAATTTGGCAGTACGACCAACCGGCCTCACAACCCGCAGACCACGTGTAACCACGCCAGCCCAGGACCTCCACATTCAGCTTCTTCACCTGATCGTCTGAGACCAGCCACCTGGACAGCTGATGAAACCGAGGAGTATTTCTGTCTGTAATAAAGCCTTTTTTTGTGGGGAAAAACTCATTCCGATTGGCTGGGCCTGGCTCCCCCAGTGGGTGGGCCTATGCCCACCCAGGCCCACCTATGGCTGTGCCCCTGCCCAGTCATGTGAAATCCATAGATTAGGGCCTAATGAATTTATTTAAATGTACTGATTTCTTTATTTTAACTGTAACCGTAAAATTGTTGCATGTTTCATTTATATTTTTGTTCAGTGTAAGTGGAGTGTACGTATTTGAGGGAAAACCTTACTGTTAGTTCAATGTGTCATTATATACCGTACGGGAGTTTGTTAAAGAATTAGCATTGTGAAGTGCAAAAACACTGCCAGTGTTGAGGCCCATTAGCAAGCAGAAATCACCTCAGACTAAGTCTTAAATGAAGATTCCATTTGAGAACAGAAATCAACCTCTTTCCTGTTCCGTCATAACATTCTCTTTCCTCGGGGTTCCAACGATGGCGTTGGGTTCTAGAATGTCCACATGTTCCACAATCATTACGTAAAGGACGATCATAGAAAGACTACTACCACGACTACTACAATACTATTTCAAAAGATACTATGTGATCAGGATAAATACCTCAACAGTCTTCATTCTCAACGTCTCCTGCTACGCCAGTTGAAAAGATGACAATAGTTCGAGTCAGCATATCAAATCGGACTAATAACTAGCAGCCTCGGTATGATATCTGAATGTGTATGTTGTGAGTGAGTACCTGCGAGAGCATTCCTCATCCCCTGTATCGCCTGGTCTAGCTGGGCTCTGTGACTGACAACTGCAGCCGTTTGTTGTTCTGCAGCAGCTCAGCGTTCTCAGCCTGCGCCTCCATCTTTTCCTGCTGCAGTGTAGCCTGCCTCCTCCAGCCTGGCTGTGAGCTCCTTCAGTCTCTCCTCCCTGCCTCCTCCAGCCTGGTTGTGAGCTCCTTCAGTCTCTCCTCCCTGCCTCCTCCAGGCTAGCTGTGAGCTCCTTCAGTCTCTCCTCCCTGCCTCCTCCAGCCTGGCTGTGGGCTCCTTCAGTCTCTCCTCCCTGCGTCCTCCAGCCTGGCTGTGAGCTCCTTCAGTCTCTCCTCCCTGCCTCCTCCAGCCTGGCTGTGAGCTCCTTCAGTCTCTCCTCCCTGCCTCCTCCAGCCTGGCTGTGAGCTCCTTCAGTCTCTCCTCCCTGCCTCCTCCAGCCTGGCTGTGAGCTCCTTCAGTCTCTCCTCCCTGCGTCCTCCAGCCTGGCTGTGAGCTCCTTCAGTCTCTCCTCCCTGCCTCCTCCAGCCTGGCTGTGAGCTCCTTCAGTCTCTCCTCCCTGCCTCCTCCAGCCTGGCTGTGAGCTTCTTCAGTCTCTCCTCCCTGCCTCCTCCAGCCTGGCTGTGAGCTTCTTCAGTCTCTCCTCCCTGCCTCCTCCAGCCTGGCTGTGAGCTCCTTCAGTCTCTCCTCCCTGCCTCCTCCAGCCTGGCTGTGAGCTCCTTCAGTCTCTCCTCCCTGCCTCCTCCAGCCTGGCTGTGAGCTCCTTCAGTCTCTCCTCCCTGCCTCCTCCAGCCTGGCTGTGAGCTCCTTCAGTCTCTCCTCCCTGCCTCCTCCAGCCTGGCTGTGAGCTCCTTCAGTCTCTCCTCCCTGCCTCCTCCAGCCTGGCTGTGAGCTCCTTCAGTCTCTCCTCCCTGCGTCCTCCAGCCTGGCTGTGGGCTCCTTCAGTCTCTCCTCCCTGCCTCCTCCAGCCTGGCTGTGAGCTCCTTCAGTCTCTCCTCCCTGCGTCCTCCAGCCTGGCTGTGGGCTCCTTCAGTCTCTCCTCCCTGCCTCCTCCAGCCTGGCTGTGAGCTCCTTCAGTCTCTCCTCTGCTGTGGAGGGATAAGGCCTTAGTAACGCTGGCTGGACTGTTACCTGGAAGGGTTAGGATACAGTGAGGAACATGTTAGGGGAACGTGAGAGACAGTAACCTGAGGTAAGGATGGATAATGTTAGGGGAACGTGAGAGACAGTAACCTGAGGTAAGGATGGATAATGTAAGGGGAATGTGAGAGACAGTAACCTGAGGTAAGGATGGATAATGTTAGGAGAACGTGAGAGACAGTAACCTGAGGTAAGGATGGATAATGTAAGGGGAATGTAAGAGACAGTAACCTGAGGTAAGGATGGATAATGTTAGGGGAACGTGAGAGACAGTAACCTGAGGTAAGGATGGATAATGTAAGGGGAATGTGAGAGACAGTAACCTGAGGTAAGGATGGATAATGTAAGGGGAATGTGAGAGACAGTAACCTGAGGTAAGGATGGATAATGTGAGGGGAATGTGAGAGACAGTAACCTGAGGTAAGTGTGGATAATGTAAAGGGAATGTGAGAGACAGTAACCTGAGGTAAGGATGGATAATGTTAGGGGAATGTGGTGGTGGTGTACCTGGTGGTAGTGGTGTTGTACCTAGTGGTGGTGTTGTACCTGGTGGTGGTGCTGTACCTGGTGGAGGTGGTGGTGTTGTACCTGGTGGTGGTGGTGTTGTACCTGGTGGTGCTGGTGGTGTTGTACCTGGTGGTGGTGGTGGTGGTGTTGTACCTGTTGGTAGTGGTGTTGTACCTGTTGGTAGTGGTGTTGTACCTGGTGGTGGTGTTGTTGTACCTGGTGGTGGTGGTGTTGTACCTGGTGGTGCTGGTGGTGTTGTACCTGGTGGTGGTGGTGGTGGTGTTGTACCTGTTGGTAGTGGTGTTGTACCTGGTGGTGGTGTTGTTGTACCTGGTGGTGGTGGTGTAACTGGTGGTGGTGTTGTACCTGGTGGTGGTAGTGGTGTTGTACCTGGTGGTAGTGGTGTTGTACCTGGTGGTGGTGCTGGTGGTGTTGTACCTGGTGGTGGTGGTGTTGTACCTGGTGGTGTTGTTGGTGTTTTCCTGGTGGTGGTGGTGGATCTGGTGGTGCTACTATAGCTGGTATCTGCTCTAGATCTGGCTCAAAAAACAGGTTATTGCTATCCAAAATTGTTGGGACGTCTCTACCCTTAACCAAACTCTTAAACCCTAACCTGAACTGTTTTAAATGTCAACTTCAAATGGGAGGTATGGACGTTCCAAGAATCGCAGATTGCAAGGACACTCATTATACGTGGAACTACTGGACCCCAACAGAACACCAATCCCTCATCGAATCCCACACTGAAAATATCATCTATTATGCTCTGTTCAATTAGGAGGGACTGACCCTCCAACACGTGGAGAAGTAGCAAAACTCATGACAGAACGATTTGTAAATGATGGGATACGGTGAGGGTTCATTTCTGTAAAGACATTACCATAGAGACAATAGTTGAAATGGAACCCTATCCTATACATAGTTCGCCGACTTTTCACCAGATCTGTTTTAATTTATTAGGATCCCAATTAGCCGACGCCAAATGGTCACAGCTAGTCTTACCGGGGTCCGACACAACGAAAAAGACATTACAAACAAAACACTTGACAATTTCCCTACATTTACATAAATAGTGTGTGTGCGTGCGCATCTATCAGATAATTTGCACATAAACACAACAAGTAGGTTACATGAGAGGCGTTGTACCGTGAGGTGCTGCTTTATTTGTTTTCTGAAACCAGGTTTGCTGTTCACTTGCACTATCTTTTATTTCACCTTTATTTAACCAGGTAGGCTAGTTGAGAACAAGTTCTCATTTCCAACTGCGACCTGGCCAAAATAAAGACAAAGCAGTGCGACACAAACAACAACACAGAGTTACACATGGAATAAACATACAGTCAATTACACAATAGAGAAAAAGTCTATATACAGTGTGTGCAAATGAGGTAAGATAAGGAGGTAGGCAATAAATAGGCCATAGTGGTGAAATAATTACACTTTTGCAATTAAACACTGGAGTGATAGATGTGCAGGTAGAGATACTGGGGTGAAAAGGAGCAAAAATAAATACAATAAATAAATACAGTATGGGGATGAGGTAGATTGGACGGGCTGTTTACAGATGGGCTATGTACAGGTGCAGTGATCTGTGAGCTGCTCTGACAGCTGGTGCTTAAAGTTAGTGAGGGAGATATGGGCCTCCAGCTTCAGTGATTTTTGCAATTCGTTCCAGTCATTGGCAGCAGAGAGCTGGAAGGAAAGGAGGCCAAATGAGGAATTGGCTTTAGGGGAGAACAGTGAAATATACCTGCTGGAGCGTGTGCTACCGGTGGGTGCTACTATGGTAACCAGTGAGCTGAGAAAAGGCAGGGCTTTACCTAAGAAAGACTTATAGATGACCTGGAGCCAGTGGGTTTGGTGACGAATATGTAGCGAGGGCCAGCCAACGAGAGCATACAGGTCGCAGTGGTTGGTAGTATATGGGGCTTTGGTTACAAAACAGATGGCACTGTGATAGACTGCATCCAATTTGCTGAGTAGGGTGTTGGAGGCTATTTTGTAAATGACATCGCCAAAGTCGAGGATCGGTAGGATGGTCAGGTTATAGACTGCCGATTCTATATTTAATTTTGGATTGGAGATGCTTAATGTGAGTCTGGAAGAAGTGTTTACAGTCTAACCAGACACCTAGGTATTTGTAGTTGTCCACATATTCTAAGTCAGAACCGTCCAGAGTAGTGATGCTGGACGGGTGGGCAGGTTGAAGAGCATGCATTTAGTTTTACTAGCATTTAAGAGCAATTGGAGGCCACGGAAGGAGAGTTGTATTGGCATTGAAGCTTGCCTGGAGGGTTGTTAACACAGTGTCCAAAGAAGGGTCAGAAGTATACAGAATGGTGTCGTCTGCGTAGAGGTGGATCAGAGAATCACCAGCAGCAAGAGCGACATCATTGATGTGTACAGAGAAAAGAGTCGGCCCGAGAATTGAACCCTGTGGCACCCCCATAGAGACTGGCAGAGGTCTGGACAACAGGCCCTCCGATTTGACACACTGAACTCTATCAGAGAAGAAGTTGGTGAGGCAATCATTTGAGAAACCAAGGCTGTTGAGTCTGCCGATAAGAATGTGGTGATTGACAGTCAAAAGTTTGTCCAGGTCGATGAATACAGCTGCACCGTATTGTCTCTTATCGATAGCGGTTATGATGTCGTTTAGGACCTTGAGCGTGGCTGAGGTGCACCCATGACCAGCTCGGAAACCAGATTGCATAGAGGAGAAGGTACGGTGGGATTCGAAATGGTCAGTGATCTGTTTGTTAACTTGGCTTAGAAAGGCAGGGCAGGATAGATATAGGTCTGTAGCAGTTTGTGTCTAGAGTGTCTCCCCCTTTGAAGAGGGAGATGACCGTGGCAGCTTTCCTGTCACGCCCTGGTCTAAGTATTTTGTGTTTATCTTCATGTATTGGGTCAGGCCAGGGTGTGGCATGGGGTTTTTGTATTGTGGTGTGTTTTGTCTTGGGGTTTTGGTGTGTATGTATTGGGATTGTAGCTAGTGGGGTTATCTAGCAAAGTCTATGGCTGTCTGGAGTGGTTCTCAATCA
Organism: Oncorhynchus kisutch; assembly: GCF_002021735.2. Lineage (NCBI taxonomy): Eukaryota > Metazoa > Chordata > Actinopteri > Salmoniformes > Salmonidae > Oncorhynchus > Oncorhynchus kisutch. The sequence goes on along the minus strand of NC_034180.2, from coordinate 53,675,031 downwards.
GAGGCAGGTGTTTATCGTTGTCTCTGATTGGGAACCATATTTAGGCAGCCATATTCTTTGAGTTTGCCGTGGGTGATTGTCCTTAGTGTCCTTGTTCCTGTCTATGTGGTAGTTTTCACTAGTATAGGCTGTTTCGGTTTTCGTTACGTTCTTTGTTTTGTAGTGTTTTGTGTTTATTCGTGTTGTACGTTGTTCATTAAACATGGATCGCAATCTACACGCTGCAGTTTGGTCCGACTCTCCTTCACACCTAGAAAACCGTAACATTTCCAATCTTTGGGGATCTCAGACGATACGAGAGGTTACACAGGCTAATAATAGGGTTGCAACAATTTCGGCAGATCATTTTAGAAAGATTGGGTCCAGATTGTAGCTCTTTCATAACATCAGCTATCTGGATTTGGGTGAAGGAGAAATGGGGGAGGCTTGGGCAAGCTGCTGTGGGGGGTGCAGGTCTGTTAACCAGGGTAGGGGTGGCCAGGTAGAAAGCATGGCCAGCCGTAGAAAAAAGATTGAAATTCTCAATTATTGTGGTTTTATCCGTGTTGAGTGTTACCTAGCAGCAGTGGGCAGCTGGAAGGTGGTGCTCTTATTCTCCATGGACTTTAGTGTCCCAAAACTTTTTGGAATTCATACACTCCTGTATAACACTGTCACAAAGCCCTGACTTCAATCCTGTAGAAAATTTGTGGGCAGAACTGAAAAAGGAGGCCTACAAACCTGACTCAGTTACACCGTTACACCAGAACTGAAAAAGCGTGTGCGAGCAAGGAGGCCTACCAACCTGACTCAGTTACACCAGCTCTGTCAGGAGGAATGGGCTAAAATTCACCCAACGTATTGTGGGTAGCTTGTGGAAGGCTACCCGAAACGTTTGACCCAAGTTATACAATTTAAAGGCAATGTTACCAAATACTAATTGAGTGTATGTAAATTGACCCACTGGGAATGTGATGAAAGAAATAAAAGCTGAAATATATCACTCTCTCTACTATTATTCTGACATTTCACATTCTTAAAATAAAGTGGTGATCCTAACTGACCTAAGACAGGGAATTTTTACTAGGATTAAATGTCAGGAATTGTGAAAAACTGAGTTTAATTGTATTTGGCTAAGGTGTATGTAAAACGTCTGACAACAACTGCACACACACACACGAATGTGGACACCACTTCAAATGAGTGGATTTGGCTATGTAGGACTCTGGTCTAATGTAGTGCACTATATAGGGAATAGGGTTCTATAGGGCTCTGGTCTAATGTAGTGCACTATGTAGGGAATAGGGTTCTATAGGGCTCTGGTCTTAATTTGGCTATGTCTGCCACACACATTGATGACAGATGTATAAAATTGGAGCATGCAATCTCCATAGACAAACATTGGCAGTAGAATGGGCTTACTGAAGGGCTCCTCTGTCATAGGATGCCATCTTTCCAATATGTCAGTCCGTCAAATGTCTGCCCTGCTAGAAATGCCCCGGTCAACTGTAAGTGCTGTTATTGTGAAGTGGAAATGTCTGTTTCTTTAAAAAAAAAAAAATTTAACCTTTATTTAAGAGGTCCAAGAGCAACAACGGCAAAGTGGTAAGCCACACAAGCTCACAGAACGAAACAGCCGAGTGCTGAAGCACGTAAAAATCATCTGTCCTCGGTTGCAACACTCACGAGTTCCAAACTGCCTCTGGAAGCAACGTCAGCACAAGAACCGTTTTGTCGGGAGCTTCTTGAAATTGGATTTCCACGGCCGAGCAGTCGCACACGAGGCTAAGATCACCATGTGCCAAGTGTCCGCTGGAGTGGTGTAAAGATCGCCAGCCACCGTTTGAACTCTGGAGAGGAGGAGATGTGTTCTCTATGAGTCACGCTTCATCATCTTGCCAGTCTGACTGGCACAGAGCCTTGACCTCAACCCCATCAAACACCTTCGGGATAAATTGGACCAACTTCATATTAATGATTTTGGAATGAGATGTTTGACGTATTTTTGGCGTATATGTTTTGACCATGACAGTTTACAATCTAAGGTAACGCCGAGTAATTTAGTCTCCTCAACTTGTTCTACAGCCACACCATTCATTACCAGATTCAGCTGAGGTATAGAACCTAGGGAATTATTTGTACCAAATACAATGCTCTTAGTTTTAGAGATGTTCAGGACCAGTTTATTACTGGCCACACATTCCAAAACAGACTGCAACTCTTTGTTAATGGTTTCAGTGACTTCATTAGCTGTGGTTGCTGATGCGTATATGGTTGATTCATCAACATTCATGAACACACATGTTGTTTAATGCCAGTGGCAGGTCATTGGTCAAAATAGAAAAGAGGGCCTAGAGAGCTTCCCTGCGGTACACCTCATTTTACAGCTGCTCGATCTGCTCTACAGCAGAGTCTCACAACTCAATCGCTGGTTGAAAACTGTTTACTGCCCCTCCCAAAAGATAGAATTTGTAGATAATTGGCCCTCTTTCTGGGACTCACCCACAAACAGGACCAAGCCTGGCCTGGAGGGGTGCTCTCATCTTATCTACGAACATAGACAGGGCTCTAACTCCTCTAGCTCCACAATGAGATAGCCACCCTGCCAGCTTAGTGGAGTCTGCCACTAGCACAGTCAGTGTAGTCAGCTCAGTTATCACCATTGAGACCGTGTCTATGCCTTGATCTAGGTTGAGCAAAACTAAACATGTCAGTGTTCGCCTTAGCAATCGCACTAGAATAAAGACCTCCTCCATTCCTGCCGTTATTGAAAGAGATTGTGTTATCTCACATCTCAAAATAGGGCTACTTAATGTTAGATCCATCACTTCCAAGGCAGTTATAGTCAATGAACTAATCACTGATCATAACCTTGATGTGATTGGCCTGACTGAAACATAGTTTAAGCCTGATGAATTTACTGTGTTAAATGAGGCTTCTCCTCCTGGTTATATTAGTAACCATGTTCCTCGCGCATCCCACAAAGATGGAGATGTTGCTAACATTTACGATAGCAAATTTAAATTTACAACAACAAAAAATTACTGAATTTTCATCTTTTGAGCTTCTAGTCATGAAATCTATGCAGCTTCTATAGCTGCTGATTACAGGCCTCCTGGGCCATATACAGCGTTCCTCATTGAGTTCCCTAAATTCCTACCGGACATTGTAGTCATGGCAGATAATATTCACATTTTTGGTGACTTTAATATTCACATGGAAAAGTCCACAGACCCACTTCAAAAGGCTTTCGGAGCCATCATCGACTCAGTGGGTTTTGTCCAACATGTCTCCGGACCTACTCACTGTCACAGTCATACTCTGGACCTAGTTTTGTCCCGTGGAATAAATGTTGTGGATCTTAAATGTTTTTCCTCAGACTATCGAACCACCATTTTATTATGTTATGCAATCGCAACAAATAATCTGCTCAGACCCCAACCAAGGATCATCAAAAGCCGTGCTATAAATTCTCAGACAACCCAAAGATTCCTAGATGCCCTTCCAGACTCCCTCCACCTACCCAAGGAAGTCGGAGTACAACAATCAGTTAACCACCTAACTGAGGAACTCAAATTAGCCTTGCGTAATACCCTAGATGCAGTCGCACCCCTAAAAGCAAAAAGCATTTGTCATAAGAAACTAGCTCCCTGATACACAGAAAATACCCGAGATCTGAAGAAAGCTTCCAGAAAATTGGAACGGAAATGGCGCCACACCAAACTGGAAGTCTACCGACTAGCTTGGAAAGACAGTACCGTGCAGTACCGAAGAACCCTCACATCCTATTTTTCCAACTTAATTGAGGAAAATAAGAACAATCCCAAATGTATTTTTGATACTGTCGCAAAGATAACTAAAAAGCAGCATTCCCCAAGAGAGGATGGCTTTCACTTCAGCATGAACTTCTTTGACAAAAAGATAATGATCATTAGAAAGCAAATTACGGACTCCTCTTAAAATCTGCGTATTTCTCCAAAGCTCAGTTGTCCCGAGTCTGCACAACACTGTCAGGACCTGGGATCAATGGAGACACACAAGTGTTTTAATACTATATCTCTTGACACATTGATGAAAATAGTCATGGCCTCTGAACCTTCAAGCTGCATACTGGACCCTATTCCAACTAAACTACTGAAAGAGCTGCTCCCTGTGCTTGGCCCTCCTATGTTGAACATAATAAACGGCTCTCTATCCCACCGGATGAGTACCAAACTCACTAAAAGTGGCAGTAATAAAGCCAAACCTTGACAGAGAAAATATAAAAAAGCAAAGAATCGAATCTTCCATTCCTCTCAAACATGTTTGAAAAAGCTGTTGCGCTGCAACTCACCGCCTTCCTGAAGACAAATAATGTATATGAAATGCTTCAGTCTGGTTTTAGACCCCATCATAGCACTGAGACTGCACTTGTGAAGGTGGTAAATTACCTTTTAATGGCATCAGACCGAGGCTCTGCATCTGTCTCGTAATCCTAGACCTTAGTGCTGCTTTTGATACCATCAATCACCACATTCTTTTGGAGAGATTGGAAACCCAAATTGGTTATCTTATCTGTCTGAAAGATATCAGTTTGTCTCTGTGGATGGTTTGTCTTCTGACAAATCAACTGTAAATTTCAGTGTCCCTCCAGGTTCCATTATAGGACCACTATTGTTTTCACTATATATTTTACCTCTTGGTGATGTCATTCAGAAACATAATGTTAACTTTCACTGCTGTGCGGATGACACACAGCTGTACATTTCAATGAAACATGGTGAAGCCCCAACATTGCCCTCGCTGGAAGCCTGTGTTTCAGACATAAGGAAGTGGATGGCTGCAAACTTTTTACTTTTAAACTCAGACAAAACAGAGATGCTTATTCTAGATCCCAAGAAACAAAGAGATCTTCTGTTGGATCTGACAATTAATCTTGATGGTTGTACAGTTGTCTCAAATAAAACTGTGAAGGACCTCGGCGTTACTCTGGACCCTGATCTCTCTTTTGAAGAACATATCAAGACTGTTTCAAGGACAGCTTTTTTCCATCTACGTAACATTGCAAAAATCTGAAACTTTGTCAAAAAATTATGCAGAAAAATGAATCCATGCTTTTGTCACTTCTAGATTAGACTACTGCAATGCGCAACTTTCTGGCTACCCGGATAAAGCACTGAATATGAACTTCAGTTAGTGCTAAATACGGCTGCTAGAATCCTGACTAGAACCAAAACATTTGATCGTATTACTCCAGTGCTAGCCTCTCTACACTGGCTTCCTGTCAAGGCAAGGGCTGATTTCAAGGTTTTACTGCTAACCTACAAAGCATTACATGGGCTTGCTCCTACCTATCTCTCTGATTTGGTCCTGCCGTACATACCTACACGTACGCTACGGTCACAAGACGCAGGCCTCCTAATTGTCCCTAGAATTTCTAAGCAAACAGCTGAAAGCATGGCTTTCTCCTATAGAGCTCCATTTTTATGGAATGGTCTGCCTACCTATGTGAGTCTTTGTTTAAGACTCATTTATTCAGTAGGTACTATAATTGAGTTGGCGCCCCCTCGGGTTCGTGCCGTGGGGGAGGTCTTCATGGGCTATACTTGGCTTTGTCTCAGGGTAGTATGTTGGTGGTTGAAGATATCCCTCTAGTGGTGTGGGGGCTGTGCCTTGGCAAAGTGGGAGGGGTTATATCCTGCCTGTTTGGCCCTGTCCGGGGGTATCATCGGATGGGGCCACAGTGTCTCCTGACCCCTCCTGTCTCAGCCTCCAGTATTTATGCTGCAGTAGTTTGTGTGTCGGGGGGCTAGGGTCAGTCTGTTATATCTGGAGTACTTCTCCTGTCTTATCCGGTGTCTTGTGTGAATTTAAGTATGATCTCTCTAATTCTCTATTTCTCTCGGAGGACCTGAGCCCTAGGACCATGCCTCAGGACTACCTGGCCTAATGACTCCTTGCTGTCCCCAGTCCACCTGGTCGTGCTACTGCTCCAGTTTCAACTGTTCTGCCTGGTACCTGGATGTGTTCACTGGTCCTTGTCCAGGACCTGCTGTTTTGGACTCCCTCTACCACACCTGCTGTCTCTAACTCTGAATGATGGGCTATGAAAAGCCAACTGACATTTATTCTTGAGGTGGTGACCTGTTGTACCCTCGACAACCACTGTGATTATTATCATCATCATCATCATCATCATCAGACCCTGCTACGCCACACAGCTCCTCAGACCCGGCCTTGGTCAGCAGTCCCAACAACTGATGCCAACCGCATTAAACCAACTTTTGTCAGGTGATTAACTTGAAAGATCTTTACATTTTCACTATTGGAACCCTGTTACGAATAAGGGAATAGGGAAGATTTTGAGACAAACTCATTCACTCGTTGGTTATAGTTCATTGGGGAGCGAGACAAAACACAAAAACGGAAACCAAAACGGTACGAAACCCCTCTTTATTCTGCCTCGCTCCAAACTGTATCATATACACATGGCATGCCACATCAATACAGGAACAATCGAAAACACTTATAATCTGCTCTGACAATGGGAGGTAACAAAAAGCAACATAAAAACTAGAAACTAGAGATTAAAAGTTTAGATCCATGTAAAAAGATTAATCCGTTTCTTTTTGTAGACTTGGGGGGGGGGGGGGGTGGGGGGGAGAAAAAGTGACACATACTGTAAGTAGATAACAGCTCTGCAGTCTAAGAGGCAAAAAAAAAAAAGGGGTGAAGTTTCCCCCTAGCTACAGATCTAGAATCAGTTTACCCCCCCCCCCCCCCCCCCAAACCTCAACCGTTAGTGGTTGACCCAAGATCAGCGTCTAGGAGGCAACTTCACCTCTACACCTCTAGTGAACCGTGCAGGTGGAACTGCCCTGAAATCAGGCACGAAAGATATCCAGTCTGTTGTTGATGGGGAAACCAGATTCAGTATTTCAACAAATCTAAGTCTTACAAGACAATGGACACCAAATGGAGTGAACTTCAGATCCGTATGAACCAACGTAAGATTTATTTATTTAAAAAAACGTAGAAATAACCAGAGAAAAAAAGAAAAAACAATTCAAAGTACGACTTTAAAAATTAAAAGGTGGACAACTTTCTTCAAAGAGAGAAAAGTAGCCAACTCTTAATATTTCCTACCAGTTTTAAAATGGACAGTCTCTAGTGTACACACACTCTGTCCCCTCTCACACACACACACACTTACCTCACATCCCTCCCTCTCACACACACTACTCAAACACACACTCATCTCATCTCACACACACACTTACCTCACATCTCATCTCACACACACACTTACCTCACATCTCTCTCACCCACACACTTACCTCACATCTCATCTCACCCACACACTTACCTCACATCTCATCTCACCCACACACTTACCTCACATCTCATCTCACACACACACACACACCTCACATACCTCACATCTCTCTCACACACACACTTACCTCACATCTCACACACACTTACCTCACATCTCTCTCACACACACACACACACACACACACTTACCTCACATCTCTCACACACACACACACACACTTACCTCACATCTCTCACACACACACACACACACACACACACCTCACATCTCTCTCACACACACACACACCTCACATCTCTCTCACACACACCTCACATCTCTCTCACACACACACACACACACACACACACCTCACATCTCTCTCACCCACACAGGTAGAATGGCCAACCAACACGTGCAGGTGGTTCTGACTGACTGAGGGGTTAGGCTATTAGATCATTAGACCAATCCTCTTCCTGTAGATCATTAGACCAATCCTCTTCCTGTAGTTCATTAGACCACGGCCCCTTCCTGTAGTTCATTAGACCAAGCCCTTCCTCTTCCTGTAGTTCTTTAGATCAAGCCCCTCCTCTTCTTGTAGTCCTCCAGGTTGAGAGACCTACGTGGAGCACCGTCCTTCACTGCCAGGGTGTTGGCGCTCACTGACAGAGACTTGGCTTCTGAAACACACCAGAGGAACAACATTAGTATGACACATCCTGTTGTTACAGCTCAGGGTGAAGTTGTTCCTTAGGACGCTGACCTTGAATCAGTGTCGCTCCCCCCCCTATGGTTAACGTTGGGATTCGGGGAGCTGATCCCAGATCTGTACCTCGGGAAAACGTCACGATGGAGAGGCATACTAGAACGCAGGATCAAGACAGCTAACCTGCCTAAATACTCTGAAATAACTTGATTTTTTTTTGAAAAACAAGCTTGAAATTGGCCTAATGGACTCAAACAAACTAGCTTTCTTATTGATAAAAAAAATATACATTATATATATATATATATATATATATATATATATATATATATAAAATCTTTTAATTCTGATTTATCGAAGTTAGCTGATAAATATCTTTATACAGTCGAAGTCGGATACATACAGTCTTGGCCAAAAGTTTTGAGAATGACAAAAAATATTCATTTCCACAAAGTTTGCTGCTTCAGTGTCTTTAGATATTTGTCAGATGTTACTATGGATACTGAAGTATAATTACAAGCATTTCGTAAGTGTCAATTAACTTCTGGGTCACATCCTGACTGATGGCAGCCCATTCTTGCATAATCAATACTTTGTCAGAATGTGTTTTTTTTGTTTGCCCACCTGCCTCTTGAGGATGGACTACAAGTTCACAATGGGATTAAGGTCTGGGGGGGGGGGGGGGGGGGGGGGTTCCTGGCCATGGACCTAAAATGTCAATGTTTTGTTCCCTGAGCCACTTAGATATCACTTTTGCCTTATGGCAAGGTGCTCCATCATGCTGGAAAAGGCATTGTTTGTCACCAAACTGTTCCTGGATGGTTGGGAGAAGTTGCTCTCGGAGGTGGTGTTGGTAACATTCTTTATTCATGGCTGTGTTCTTTCGCAAAATTGTGAGTGAGCCCACTCCCTTGGCTGAGAAGCAACCCCACACATGACAGGTCTCAGGATGCTTTACTGTTGGCATGACACAGGACTGATGGTAGCACTCACCTAGTCTTCTCCGGATAAGCTTTTTTTTTCCGGATGCCCCAAACAATCGGAAAGGGGATTCAGAGAAAACGACTTTACCCCAGTCTTCAGCAGTCCAATCCCTGTACCTTTTGCAGAATATCAGTCTGTCCCTGATGTTTTTCCTGGAGAGAAGTGGCTTCTTTGCTGCCCTTCTTGGACACCAGGCCATCCTCCAAAAGTCTTCACCTCACTGTGCATGCAGATGCACTCACACCTGCCCGCTGCCATTCCTGAGCAAGCTCTGTACTGGTGGTGCCCCGATCCCGCAGCTGAATCAACTTTAGGAGACGGTCCTGGCGCTTGCTGGACTTTCTTAGGCGCCCTGAAGCCTTCTTCACAACAATTGAACCGCTCTCCTTGAAGTTTCTGATGATCCGATAAATGGTTGATTTAGGTGCAATCTTACTGGCATCCATGCCTGTGAAGCCCTTTTTGTGCAAAGCAATGATGACGGCACGTGTTTCCTTCCAGGTAACCATGGTTGACAGAGGAAGAACAATGATTCCAAGCACCACCCTCCTTTTGAAGCTTCCAGTCTGTTATTCAAACTCAATCAGCATGACAGAGTGATCTCCAGCCTTGTCAACACTTAGCTTAGTGTAAACAAGAGAATCACTGACATGATGTCAGCTGGTCCTTTTGTGGCAGGGCTGAAATGCAGTGGAAATGTTTTTTGGGGCGATTCAGTTCACTTGCATGGCAAAGAGGGACTTTGCAATTCATCTGATCACTCTTCATAACATTCTGGAGTACATGCAAATTGCCATCATACAAACTGAGGCAGCAGACTGTGAATATTAATATTTGTGTCATTCAAAACTTTTGGCAACATCTGTACACCTTAGCAAAAGACATTTAAACTCAGTTTTTTCACAATTCCTGACATTTAATCCTAGTAAAAATTCCCTGTCTTAGGTCAGTTAGGATCCCCACTTTAGTTTAAGAATGTGAAATGTCAGAATAATAGTTTATTTATTTCAGCTTTTATTTCTTTCATCACATTCCCAGTGGGTCAGAAGTTTACATACACTCAATTTGTATTTGTAATTAAATTTTCATTAAATTAATTTAAAAAAAGAAGAAAAAAAAAAGAAGAAAAAAACACTGAAATGTAGAAGAAGTATTCAACCTCTTATGGCCTAAATAAGTTCAGGAGTAAAAATGATACTCAAGTCACAACTGAGTTGGTAGAAAATAGTGCTTTCATCGGCAGGGTTGTGGGTTCGATTCCCACGGGGGGGGGGGGGGGGGGGGGGGGGGGGGGGGGGGGGGACGACCAGTATATTAAAAAACAAAAGTATGAAAATGTACTCACTATTGTCTCTCTGGATAAGAGCGTCTGCTAAATTACATTAAATATATACACTATATACCGTTCAAAAGTTTGGGGTCATTTAGAAATGTACTTGTTTTTGGAGAGGAAAAAAAAAGCAAATTTTTGGTCCATTAAAATAACATCAAATTGATCAGAAATACAGTGTAGACATTGTTAATGACTATTGTAACAGGTGTCTAGATAGATAGATTATCTATATCTATATATATGATTATCTATATCTATATATATATATCTATATCTAACACACACACACACACACACACACGGTCAAAAGTTTGGGGTCACTTAGAAATGTCCTTGTTTTTAAAAGAAAAACACTGTTTTTCATCATTTAAAAGAACATAAAATTGATCAGAAATACATTGTAGACACAGTTAATGTTGTAAATGACTATTGTAGCTGGAAACGGCAGATTTTTTATGGAATATCTACATAGGCGTATTGAGGTCCATTATCAGCAACCATCACTCCTGTGTTCCAATGGCACGTTGTGTTAACTAATCCAAGTTTATCATTTAAAAAAAAGGCTAATTGATCATTAGAAAACCCTTTTGCAATTATGTTAGCACAGCTGAAAACTGTTGTCTGATTAAAGAAGCAATAAAACTGGCCTTCTTTAGAGTAGTTGAGTATCTGGAGCATCAGCATTTGTGGGTTTGATTACAGGCTCAAAATGGCCAGAAACAAAGTACTTTCTTCTGAAACTCGTCAGTCTATTATTGTTCTGAGAAATGAAGGCTATTCCATGCGAAAAATTGCCAAGAATCTGAAGATCATGTAGAAAGCTGTGTACCACTCCCTTCACAGAGCAGCACAAACTGGCACTAACCAGAATAGAAAGAGAAGTGGGGGGGCCCCGGTGCACAACTGAGCAAGAGGGCAAGTACATTTGAAAAAAACAGATGCCTCACAAGTCCTCAACTGGCAGCTTCATTAAATAGTACCCCTAAAACACCCGTCTGAATGTCAACAGTGAAGAGGTGACTCCAGGATTCCCTAATCAATCTAAACACAATACCCCATTGTGATGTCACAATACATCATAATGACGTCACAATACCCCATTGTGACATCACAATACATCATAATAACAAAGTGAAAACAGGTTCAGAAATGTATGCACATTTATTAAAAATAAAAAACAGAAATACCTTATTTACATAAGTATTCAGACCCTTTACTCAGTACTTTGTTGATGCACCTTTGGCAGCGATTACAGCCTTGAGTCGTCTTTGGTTTGACACTACAAGCTTGGCACACCTGTATTTGGGGAGTTTCTCCCTTCCTTCTCTGCATATCATCTCAAGCTCTGTCAGGTTGAATGGGGAGTGTCTCTGCACAACTATTTTCAGGTCTCTCCAGAGATGTTTAATTGGATTCAAGTCTGGGCTCTGGCTGGGCCACTCAAGGACATTGAGACTTATCCTGAAGTTGTCTTGGCTGTGTGCTTTGTGTCGTTCTCCTGTTGGAAAGTGAACCTTCGCCCCAGTCGGAGGTCCTGAGCAAGCTTTCATCAAGGATCTCTGTTCATCTTTCCCTCGATCCTGACTAGTCTCCCAGTCCCTGCCGCTGAAAAACATCCCCACAGCATGATGCTGCCACCACCATGCTTCACTGTAGGGATGGTGCCAGGTTTCCTCCAGACGTGACGCTTGGCATTCAGGCCAAAGAGTTCAATCTTGGTTTCATCAGATCAGACAATCTTGTTTCTCATGGTCTGAGAGTTCTTTAGGTGCTTTTTTGGCAAACTCCAAGCAGGCTGTCATGGAGGCCACTTCTCAGTAAAAGGCAAGTCTGGCCAATCTACCATGAAGGTCTGTTTGGTGGAGAGCTGCAGAGATGGTTGTCCTTCTGGAAGGTTCTCCCATCTCCTTCCAGACACTGGAGCTCTGTCAGAGTGACCATTGGGTTCTTGGTCACTTCCCTGACCAAGGCCCTTCTCCCCTGATTGCTCAGTTTGGCCGGACGGCCAGCTCTTGGAAGAGTCTTGGTGGTTCCAAACTTCTTCCATTTAACAATGACGGAAGCCACTGTGACCATGGGGACTGACGCCTATCGGTGAATTTTTCCATTCCTAATGCACTGATGCTGCTTTGTAGTATACTATATACTTATATATGGTCTAGCAGCACCACTACCGACCCCACACCCCCCTGGAGATGGGGGTTCGACCCGTGAACCCACCACTTTATGCTCGTTACATATGAATTTCACCTGCGTTGGGAACCTGTAGGTCAATCTTGACGTCAAAGTCGTGGACTTTAAAGAGGTCCTCTGATAGGTCGCTGGTGTTCTTAGTAGGGTCGATGACTTTCAGAGCAGCCTGTCCTGCTCCTCTGCCCATCTCAAACTCCAAGTCCATCTCTTTGCCGGACCCTTCTCCGTACTTCTCATTGAGGTGTTGGAGGATAGCTGCATGGACTGAAGGGTCTCTGGCCTGCCAAAACACAAACAGACAGACACACAAGTTAATCTGAATATTATAATATTATACAGCATGGCAAATGGCACCCTACATAGAGACTTACGTTAGACAACATGGTAGAGAGACAGCGAGCGAGAGACAGACACTTACGTTAGGACAACATGGTGGAGAGAGAAAGAGAGAGAGACAGACTTACATTAGACACCATGGTGGAGAGAGAAAGAGAGAGAGACAGACTTACGTTAGACACCATGGTCGGTTTGCACTGCCGTCTAGTAAACGGGTCCATCTGCATCTTGGCATTCTGTCCTTCAGCCTGAAAGAGAAATAGTATATATAATATAGTCATAATAATAATAAAAAATGTAACGTAACAATGAGTCGTAATAAAGCAATAGAATATAAATGTACACTGCATAAAAATATAAACTCAACATGTAAAGTGTTGGTCCCATGTGCTGTAATAAAAAGATCCCAGAAATGTTCCATATTTGCACATAAAGCAAATGTTGTGCACAAATGTGTTTACATCCCTGTTAGTGAGCATTTCTCCTTTGTCAAGATAATCCCTCCACCTGACAGGTGTGGCATAATCAAGAAGCTGATTAAACAGCATGATCATTACACAGGTGCACCTTGGGCAGGGGACAATAAAATGCCATTCTAAAATGTCACAAAACACAATGCCACAGAGGTTAAGTTGGGGGAGCGTGCAATTGGAATGCTGACTGCAGGAATGTCCACCAGAGCTGTTGCCAGATCATTGAATGTTCATTTCTCTACCATAAGCCGCCTCCAACGTCATTTTAGAGAATTGAGCAGTACGTCCAACCAGCCTCACAACAGCAGACCGTGTTTATGGCATCTTGTGGGCGAGCGGTTTGCTGATTGCAACGTTGTAAACAGAGTGCCCCATGGTGGCGGTGGGGTTATGGTATGGACAGGCATAAGCTAGGGACAACGAACACAATTGCATTTTATCGATGGCAATTTGAATGCAGAGAGATACTGTGATGAGATCCTGATGTCGTGCCATTCATCCACCGCCATCACCTCATGTTTCAGCATGATAAAGCACGGCCCCATGTCACAAGGATCTGTACACAATTCCTGGAAGCTGAAAATGTCCCAGTTCTTCCATGGCCTGCATACTCACCAGACATGTCACCCGTTGAGCATGTTTGGGATGCTCTGGATCGACGTGTACGACAGCGTATTCCAGTTCCTGCCAATATCCAGGAACTTCTCACACAGCCGTTGAAGAGAAGTGGGACAACATTCCAGACTACAATCAACAGCCTGATCAACTCTGTGTGAAGGAGATGTGTCACACTGCATGAGGTAAATGGTCACACCAGATACTGACTGGTGTTCTGATCCACACCCCTATTTTTGATTACGGTATCTGTGACCAACAGATGGACATCTGTATTCCCAGTCATGTGAAATCCATAGATTAGGGCCTAATTTATTTATTTTAATTGACTGATTTCCTCATATGAACTGTAACTCAGTAAAATCTTTGAAATTGTTGCGTTTATATTTTTGTTCAGTATATAAGTATATTTATAACAAAACCAAAACTTTAACAGATTAAAAACATAATTGCGCTGCGATGACAGATATTTAGTTCAGATGGAGGCTGGGATACTTACGACTAGAGCCTTCTCAGACTCCACGATGTTCCAGCTACGATTCCTCTGGTTGATGTAGCTGGAGGAGACAGATGGACAGAGAGGTTTAGATACAGTGAAAGTATATTCAGACCTATTGACTTTCTCCACTTTGTTACGTTACAGCCTTATTCTAAAATAATTATTGATCACTCTACACACAATACCCAATAATGACAAACATTTTTTTGAAATGTTGGCAAATTTATAAAAAAATCTCAAACTGAAATATCACATTTCCATAAACAGGGGAGTTTCTCCCTTCCTTCTCTGCAGATCCTCTCAAGCTCTGTTAGGTTGGATGGGGAGTGTCGCTGTACTGCTGGGTGCTTAGGGTCGTTTCTTGTTGGAAAGTGAAGCTTCGCCCTAGTCTGAGGTCCTGAGCAAGTTTTCAAGAATCTCTCTGCACTTTGCTCCATTCATCTTTCCCTCAATCCTGACTAGTCTCTCAGTCCCTGCCCCTGAAAAACATCCCCACAGCATGATGCTGCCACCACCATGCTTCACTGTTGGGATGGTGCCAGGTTTCCTCCAAACGTGTACGCTTCGCATTCAGGCCAAAGAGTTCAATCTTGGTTTCATCAGATCAGAGAATCTTGTTTCTCATGGTCAGAGTCCTTTAGATGTCATTTGGCATAAACTCCAAGCAGGCTGTCATGTGCCTTTTACTGGGGAGTGGCTTCCATTCGGCCACTCTACCATAAAGGCCTGATTGGTGGAGTGCTGCAGAAAAGGTTGTCCTTCTGGAAGGTTCTCTCATCTCCACAGAGGAACCCTGGAGCTCTGTCAGAGTGACCATCGGGTTCTTGGTCACCTCCCTGATCAAGGCCCTTCTCCCCCGATTGCTCAGATTGGCCAGGCGGCCAGTTCTAGGAAGAGTCTTGGTGGTTCCAAACTTCCTCCATTTTAGAATGGAGGCCACTGTGTTCTTGGGGACCTTCAATGCTGCAGACATTTGTTTGGTACCCTTCCCCAGATCTGTCCCTCAACACAATCCTGTCTCGGAGCTCTACAGACAATTATTTTGACCTCATGGTTTGGTTTTTGCTCTGACATGCACTGTCAACTGTGGGACCTTATATAGACAGTTGTGCGCCTTTCCAAATCATGTCCAATCAATTGAATTTACCACAGGTGGACTCCAATCGAGTTGTAGAAACATCTCAGGGATGATCAATGGAAACAGGATGCACCAGAGCTCAATTTCGAATCTCATAGCAAAGGGTCTGAATATTTATGTAAATAAGGTATCTTTTATTTGTAATAAATGTACAAACATTTCTAAAAACCTGTTTTCACTTTGTCATTATGGGGTATTGTGATGTCATTATGGGGTATTGTGATGTCATTATGGGGTATTGTGATGTCATTATGGGGTATTGTGATGTCATTATGAGGTATTGTGATGTCATTATGGGGTATTGTGATGTCATTATGGGGTAGTGTGATGTCATTATGGGGTAATTGTGATGTCATTATGAGGTATTGTGATGTCATTATGGGGTATTGTGATGTCATTATGGGGTATTGTGATGTCATTATGGGGTATTGTGATGTCATTATGGGGTATTGTGATGTTATTATGGGTTATTGTGATGTCATTATGGGGTATTGTGATGTCATTATGAGGTATTGTGATGTCATTATGAGGTATTGTGATGTCATTATGGGGTATTGTGATGTCATTATGGGGTATTGTGATGTCATTATGGGGTATTGTGATGTCATTATGGGGTATTGTGATGTCATTATGGGGTATTGTGATGTCATTATGAGGTAGTGTGATGTCATTATGAGGTAGTGTGATGTCATTATGAGGTAGTGTGATGTCATTATGGGGTAGTGTGATGTCATTATGGGGTATTGTGATGTCATTATGGGGTATTGTGATGTCATTATGGGGTATTGTGATGTCATTATGGGGTATTGTGATGTCATTATGGGGTATTGTGTGACGAGTTTGATATTCCTTTAAAATAAATATAGGTTCTTATTCTGGTGACATGGTGATCGATGCTTGGCTGCCATTGAACAAATATTCTCGCTCTTATCCATAACAATCTTATCATATAGGCTAGCCGCGCCGCACCGGTTGTTTTAAAACAGATTAAAGGGATAATCACTGCGCGCCAGTTAGCAGTGAGCGCCAGTTAGCAGTGAGCGCCAGTTAGCAGTGAGCGCCAGTTAGCAGTGAGCGCCAGATAGCAGTGAGCGCCAGATAGCAGTGAGCGCCAGATAGCAGTGAGCGCCAGATAGCAGTGAGCGCCAGATAGCAGTGAGCGCCAGATAGCAGTGAGCGCCAGATAGCAGTTCGCGCCAGTTAGCAGTTCGCTCCAGTTAGCAGTTCGCTCCAGTTAGCAGTTCGCTCCAGTTAGCAGTTCGCTCCAGTTAGCAGTTCGCTCCAGAAACAACCTTCAAACTGCACGCAGAGACATAAAATAGTCTCCACGAGTTCATCCGACTCCGGGTAAGTTGCAAAATTGCCTAAAAATGTTGAAAATATCCCGTTTAACGTGTTGTGAAGACGACATTTACATTTAATTCAATGTTTCTTCACTTTTAAAAAAAACATTGTAAAAGTGAGGTTTACCTCATGCGTGTTTCATTGGATCTTACTATACGAACATTGCTATGTACGTACAAGCGATGCACTTCTACTCAGGTCGTTGTACGAACAGTTTTAAAATCAAAGACGCTAAAACAAGTGAAGTTCATTATAATAAAAAAATTTAATATGATTATTGTTTTTTTTATTTATTTATTTATTTTACCTTTATTTAACCAGGTAGGCTAGTTGAGAACACCTTTATTTAACCAGGTAGGCTAGTTGAGAACACCTTTATTTAACCAGGTAGGCTAGTTGAGAACACCTTTATTTAACCAGGTAGGCTAGTTGAGAACACCTTTATTTAACCAGGTAGGCTAGTTGAGAACACCTTTATTTAACCAGGTAGGCTAGTTGAGAACACCTTTATTTAACCAGGTAGGCTAGTTGAGAACAAGTTCTCATTTACAATTGCGCCCTGGCCAAGATAAAGCAAAGCAGTTCGACAGATAAAACGACACAGAGTTACACATGGAGTAAAAACAAACATACAGTCAATAATGCAGTATAAACAAGTCTATATACAATGTGAGCAAATGAGGTGAGATAAGGGAGGTAAAGGCAAAAAAGGCCATGATGGCAAAGTAAATACAATATAGCAAGTAAAATACTGGAATGGTAGTTTTGCAATGGAAGAATGTGCAAAGTAGAAATAAAAAATAATGGGGTGCAAAGGAGCAAAATAAATTAATTAATTAAAATTAAATACAGTTGGGAAAGAGGTAGTTGTTTGGGCTAAATTATCGGTGGGCTATGTACAGGTGCAGTAATCTGTGAGCTGCTCTGACAGTTGGTGCTTAAAGCTAGTGAGGGAGATAAGTGTTTCCAGTTTCAGAGATTTTTGTAGTTCGTTCCAGTCATTGGCAGCAGAGAACTGGAAGGAGAGGCGGCCAAAGAAAGAATTGGTTTTGGGGGTGACTAGAGAGATATACCTGCTGGAGCGTGTGCTACAGGTGGGAGATGCTATGGTGACCAGCGAGCTGAGATAAGGGGGGACTTTACCTAGCAGGGTCTTGTAGATGACATGGAGCCAGTGGGTTTGGCGACGAGTATGAAGCGAGGGCCAGCCAACGAGAGCGTACAGGTCGCAATGGTGGGTAGTATATGGGGCTTTGGTGATAAAACGGATTGCACTGTGATAGACTGCATCCAATTTGTTGAGTAGGGTATTGGAGGCTATTTTGTAAATGACATCGCCAAAGTCGAGGATTGGTAGGATGGTCAGTTTTACAAGGGTATGTTTGGCAGCATGAGTGAAGGATGCTTTGTTGCGAAATAGGAAGCCAATTCTAGAGTATGCATACCATTGGATTGGAGATGTTTGATATGGGTCTGGAAGGAGAGTTTACAGTCTAACCAGACACCTAAGTATTTGTAGTTGTCCACGTATTCTAAGTCAGAGCCGTCCAGAGTAGTGATGTTGGACAGGCGGGTAGGTGCAGGTAGCGATCGGTTGAAGAGCATGCATTTAGTTTTACTTGTATTTAAGAGCAATTGGAGGCCACGGAAGGAGAGTTGTATGGCATTGAAGCTTGCCTGGAGGGTTGTTAACACAGTGTCCAAAGAAGGGCCAGGAGTATACAGAATGGTGTCGTCTGCGTAGAGGTGGATCAGGGACTCACCAGCAGCAAGAGCGACCTCATTGATGTATACAGAGAAGAGAGTCGGTCCAAGAATTGAACCCTGTGGCACCCCCATAGAGACTGCCAGAGGTCCGGACAGCAGACCCTCCGATTTGACACACTGAACTCTATCTCTGTTTACCTGATGGCAGAGATGTTTTTGGTCCTCTGTCTGTCCAGATGCTCGGCCCTCTCCTCCAACTCATTCAGCTGGTCCTGGATCTCTTTGGCTCGGTCTCCTTCTCCACTCTCCTCAGCCATGGCCTGGAGGAAGACACAAGGCAAGTTCATTTGTCCTGCAACAGGATACACATGGTACGCAGGACAATGAAATGCTGACCTGCAGGTTCAAGGTGGACACCACATGAACAATAAATGGAATCAGAAAATACAACTCTTATGGAATCAACAGTGCACACACACACACATTAAAGCACACACACCGCACACACACACACA
This sequence comes from Oncorhynchus kisutch, assembly GCF_002021735.2. NCBI lineage: Eukaryota > Metazoa > Chordata > Actinopteri > Salmoniformes > Salmonidae > Oncorhynchus > Oncorhynchus kisutch. The sequence continues at coordinate 53,655,912 of NC_034180.2, read as the reverse complement.
CCGCACACACACCATACACAGGAGATGTTAATTTATCTACCTTATCTTTGAGTAGTGATGTTTTCTTCATGGCGTAGTTGGAAGGAGCCTTTCTGAATCTGTCTTTCTCTTTAACAATCTGTGGATCAACAAACAAGGTCAAAGTTCAACACTGTAATGAACATCATTAATACGGCACAGAATAGGTATGACCGGGAAATAAGCCTGAACAAATGAGACCAACATTACATCCCCAATGGCACCCTATCCCCTATATAGTGCACTACTTTAGACCAGAGCCCTATTCCCTATATAGTGCACTACTTTAGACCAGGGCCCTATTCCCTATATAGTGCACTACTTTAGACCAGGGTCCTATTCCCTATATAGTGCACTACTTTAGACCAGGGTCCTATTCCCTATATAGTGCACTACTTTAGACCAGGGTCCTATTCCCTATATAGTGCACTAACTTTAGACCAGGGTCCTATTCCCTATATAGTGCACTAACTTTAGACCAGGGTCCTATTCCCTATATAGTGCACTAACTTTAGACCAGAGCCCTATTCCCTATATAGTGCACTACTTTAGACCAGAGCCCTATTCCCTATATAGTGCACTACTTTAGACCAGAGCCCTATTCCCTATATAGTGCACTACTTTAGACCAGAGCCCTATAAAGTGCACTACTTTAGACCAGGACCCTATTCCCTATATAGTGCACTGCTTTAAACCAGAGGTCTATGGGCCCTACATAAGGAATAGGGTCCCTGGTCTAAAGTAGTGCACTATATAGGGAAATAAGGTGATATTTGAGATGGACAGATACTTACGTCCTCGATGTCTTTGTCGTTGAATTTGTAGTTACAAGCCTCTTTGATGGCCTGCTCCTTCTTATTGATCTCATCTAGAGTAGGAACCTGCATACTGGCTATGATCATCTGTAGACAGAGAGGAGACATATCAAGACCGACGTAACCCGGTATAACAGAACCCTGCTTCTCCACGAGACACCCATCCAAGATCCACCATATTCATCTTTCCCAGTCACTTTGGATATTCCCTCGTCTATTGTTACAAATCTTGCTGTCTACCAGGAGGAGGAGTTCAAGCAACCATGCTCCTCTATCCACAATCAGCATGTTCCCTCTGGTACTTCCTCAAGTCAACCATCCAGAAATCTCAATTTCCCACTTCCTCAAGTCAACCATCCAATCAGCATGCTCCTTCCAGTCAACTCACCGCCTCCTTCCACTTCATGAACTCGTTTTCTGTGAACTCCTGATTGGACACAAACTCCAGTCTGAAGACTCGGGTATCACCACCATGCCTAGAGGAGAGAGATTATGGGACAGGGCACAGAGAAACTGTCGCAGACGAAGAGACAGAAATAGCAAAACGGGAAGAGAGGAGGAAAGAAACAGGAAGAGGAGAGAGAGAGAAAGAGGCGAGAGAGAGAAACAGGAAGAGGCGAGAGAGAGAAACAGGAAGAGGCGAGAGAGAGAAACAGGAAGAGGCGAGAGAGAGAAACAGGAAGAGGCGAGAGAGAGAAACAGGAAGAGGCGAGAGAGAGAAAGAGGAAGAGGAGGTGGAGAGAAACAGGAAGAAGAGAAGCCAAGAGTAGTAGCAGGTAAGAGGCGAGAGAGAGAAACAGGAAGAAGAGAAGCCAAGAGTAGTAGCAGGTAAGAGGAGGTGGAGAGAAACAGGAAGAAGAAAAGCCAAGAGTAGTAGCAGGTAAGAGGCGAGAGAGAGAAACAGGAAGAAGAGAAGCCAAGAGTAGTAGCAGGTAAGAGGCGAGAGAGAGAAACAGGAAGAAGAGAATCCAAGAGTAGTAGCAGGTAAGAGGCGAGAGAGAGAAACAGGAAGAAGAGAAGCCAAGAGTAGTAGCAGGTAAGAGGCGAGAGAGAGAAACAGGAAGAAGAGAAGCCAAGAGTAGTAGCAGGTAAGAGGCGAGAGAGAGAAACAGGAAGAGGCGAGAGAGAGAAACAGGAAGAGGCGAGTAGTTTTAAATGAAGGATGTCGTACTGTAAATGTAGTCCTTTGTTCGTCCGGGTCGTTCCCAACTGGTACACTTTAGCCGTCTCTACCACGTCAACTATTTCAGCCACCTTATCACAGGGAATTACAAGAAATACTCATTATTGAACATAGCTAACTGAAAATATCAGAGTTAAGTTTCCCAGACACAGAGATTCACCATTGAGCAGTATTTTCAGCCTAGGACCAGGTTTAAACATGCACTCAAGCTATTAAAAAAACAAAAGATTTACTGTTGTAAATAATATCCCACGAATGAATACAGTAATGTACACACACATTAAGGGTAAAGAAAATATGTTTTGACCAAAATAGTTTTGTTTTTTTGACACAATTGAAAACTTCAAGGAGTAGTAGGCCGGTGCCCTCTGATGTCATCAGCCTCCATCTTGCCTGAGGAACAAAAGAGGAGCAATAGAGAACTAACGAGGAAGCCCCCCCCCCCCCACCCCCATATCATGAGGATACCTGGACCAACTATTGAGATGTGCCTTTTGTTCAGTAAATCAGGTGATAAATGAGGTGAACAAGGAGAGTGGGTTTGGACTTTAATCTGTCTCAGGGGAAACAGCTCCAATGCATCTTGTTACCCTGTAAACTGGTTTGCTACTACTGTTCCCGATGCCGATCCGTACGAAGCAGCCGCTGACGGTCTTCTGGAAGAACGGCATGTGACACCAGCGCTCCAGTTTGTGGCGGGACAAACGGACCCGGTTCAGCTCGTCTGGTAGTGACACGGGCTGAGATTTTGGTGGCGTCTCCTCTTTCCTGGAAATATCCCGAGACAGAAAACATAGAAACATTGGTCACTGATCGTTGGTCAAGCAGAAAGGTTTCAAATAGATAAAAAAAATTAAATTAAAAAAATTAAAAAAGTTACAAGGTTACTGAAATGGGATTTCTTAGACCAACTAAATCTTCAAGACCAAATTCAACATAAAGTAATATAGACCTATTAAGGAACTACTAATTTGCAGTGTTTAACATTGAGCTCCAGTACTACCAGGAATACTTTAATTAAAAAAATAAACCCACAGCTGATGGATAGATACTCACTCTTCGTCTTCGGAATAAGATGAAGAGCGTGAACTGCGATCGCTCTTTACTGAGGATTTGTCTTCATCCTCCTCCTCTTCCTCCTCCTCGTCGTCAGAGTACACCTCGCTGGTCTTCAGGGGCTGCCGTTTCGCCAGGAGCTCCGCTGTCCTCGTTTTCTTTTTCTCTCTCTCCGCTTTCAGTTCCTCCATGGCCTGAGACTTTTTATCCAGCTTCTCATCCCGTTTAGTTCTCCTCTCCTTGTTGTGGGACATAACCTACAGGAGAATGTAGTCACAATGTACCTGTAAGGACTATGGAACACAATGTGGTGTGTTGTTTAAAAATATACAGCACATTGGGAAAGTATTTAAAATGACTTTTTGCACATTGTGTTACATTACAGCCTAATTCTAAAATGGATTAAATAATTTTTTCCCCTCATCAATCTACACACAATACCACATAATGGCAACGCTGAAACCGTTTTAGAACTTTTAGCAAATATATTTTTAAAAACAAACAGAAATAGCTTATTTACATAAGTATTCAGACCCTTTGCTATGAGACTTAAAATTTAGCTCAGGTTCCTGGTTCCATTGATCATCCTTGAGATGTTTCTACAACTTCATTGGAGTCTATCTGTGGTAAATGCAATTGATTGGACATGATTTGGAAAGGCAACACACCTGTCTATATAAGGTCCCACAGTTGACATGGTTTGTTTTTTTGTGCTGACATGCAGGATAGAGGTCGAAATAATTGTGTCAAGGCAGAGATCTGGGGAAGGGTACCAACAAATGTCTGCAGCATTGAAGTTCCCCAAGAACACAGTGGCCTCCATCATTCTTAAATGGAAGATGTTTGGAACCACCAAGACTCTTCCTAGAGCTGGTCACCTGGTCAAACTGAGCAATCAGGGGAGAAGGGCCTTTGTCAGGGAGGTGACCAAGAACCCGATGGTCACTCTGACAGAGCTTCAGAGTTCCTCTGTGGAGATGGGAGAAACTTCCAGAAGGACAACAATCTCTGCAGCACTCCACCAATCAGGCCTTTATGGTAGAGTGGCCAGATTGAAGCCACTCCTCAGTAAAAGGCACATTACAGTCCGCTTGGAGTTTGCAAAAAGGCACCTAAAGACTCTAAAGACTCTCCGACCATGATGAAACCAAGATTGAACTCCTTGGCCTAAATGCCAAGTATCATGTCTGGAGGAAACCTGGCACCATGATGGCAGCATCATCATGCTGTGGGGGATGGTTTTCAGTGGCAGGGACTGGGAGACTAGTCAGGATCGAGGGAAAGATGAACAGAGCAAAGTACAGAGAGAGATCCTTGTTGAAAACCTGCTCCAGAGCACTCAGGAACTCAGACTGGGGCGAAGGTTCACCTTCCAACAGGCGAATGACCCTAAGCACACAGCAAAGACAAAGCAGGAGTGGCTTCGGGACAAGTCTCTGAATGTCCTTGAGTTGCCCAGCCTTGAACCTGATCGAACATCTCTGGAGAGACCTGAAAATAGCTGTGCAGCGATGCTCCCCATCCAACCTGACAGAGCTTGAGAGGATCTGCAGAGAAGAATGGGAGAAACTCCCCAAACACAGGTGTGCCAACCTTGTAGTGTCATACTCAAGAAGACTCAAGGCTGTAATCGCTGCCAAAGGTGCTTCAACAAAGTACTGAGTAAAGGGTCTGAATACTTATGTAAATGTGATATTTCAAGCGATATTTCTAAAAACCTGCTTTTGCTTGGTCATTATGGGGCATTGTGATGTCATTGTGGGGCATTGCGTGTAGATTTCTGAGAAACAAGCAATGTAATCCATTTTAGAATAAGGCTGTAACGTAACAAAATGTGAAAAAAGTCAAGGGGTCTGAATACTGTCCAAATGCACTATACTTTCACACTCATGTGCTGCTGCTAATATGTTCCTGATTTTACTCTTATTATTATCTATCCTGATGTCTAGTCACTTTACCCTGCTTTCATGTACATATCTACCTCAAATACCTTATTATTATCTATCCTGATGTCTAGTCACTTTACCCTGCTTTCATGTACATATCTACCTCAAATACCTTATTATTATCTATCCTGATGACTAGTCACTTTACACTGCTTTCATGTACATATCTACCTCAAATACCTTATTATTATCTATCCTGATGACTAGTCACTTTACACTGCCTTCATGTACATACACTGGGGCAAAAAAGTATTTAGTCAGCCACCAATTGTGCAAGTTCTCCCACTTACAAATATGAGAGAGGCCTGTAATTTTCATCATAGGTACACTTCAACTATGACAGACAAAATTAGGAAAAAAATTTTCAGAAAATCACATTGTAGGATTTTTAATGAATTTACTTGCAAATTAGGGTGGCAAATAAGTAGAAAATTATCTCGCATCTTTTTTTTAAAGTGGGAGAACTTGCACAATTGGTGGCTGACTAAATACTTTTTTGCCCCACTGTATCTACCTCAATACCTTATTATCTATCCTGATACCTAGTCACTTTACCCTGCCTTCATGTACATATTTACCTCAAATACCTTATTATCATCTATCCTGATACCTAGTCACTTTACCCTGCCTTCATGTACATATCTACCTCAAATACCTTATTATCTATCCTGATACCTAGTCACTTTACCCTGCCTTCATGTACATATCTACCTCGATACGCCGTACTCCTGCACAATGCGTCTTTAGAAATGTTTCCAGAAGATAACCTCACCACCTGCAGGTCCTGATGAGTCCGGTCTTCATGATGACCGGATGATCTCTCTCGTTTCTTCCGTTCTTCCTCATCCTTCTTCTTCTTCTCCTCTTTCTCCTTCTTCTTTGCCGTCTTCAGTTTCTTTTTAATTTCAAATCTGATACAGAAGATGTTCGATTATGGGATATACATATCAATACATCAAGGTATACATATCAAGGGATAGTTATTCACTTAAAAATGTATTTTTCCCTGTTTTGTAAAATTATATATATTTTTATTTTATTTAACTAGGCAAGTCGGTTAAGAATATATTCTTATTTACAATGACGGACCTACACCGGCCAAACCCGAGCGATGCTGGGCCAACTGTGCGCCCCCCTAAGGGACTCCCAATTACAGCTCCATTGGTGATAGAGCCTGGATTCGAACCAGGGTGTCTGTAGTGACGCCTCTAGCACTGAGATGCAGTGCCTTAGACCACTGAACCAGGGTGTCTGTAGTGACACCTCTAGCACTGAGATGCAGTGCCTTAGACCACTGTGCCACTTGGGAGCCCTCTCACAATCTACTGATCAGGCAATTAGGACAGTCACGGGGATTTACGACATGTCTTTGGACACACACACACACACACACACACACACCTCTCTCTGAGCAAAAATATTAACGTAAGAAAATCTGTCAATTGAAATAAATTCATTAGGCCCTAATCTATGGATTTCACATGACTGGGAACACAGATATGCATCTGTAGGTCACAGAAACCTTTAAATAAATAATTGTAGGGTCGTGGGTCAGAAAACCACTCAGTTTCTGATGTGACCAAAATCATGCAGGTGGACATCTCCTTTGAGTTGAATTATGGCCTGTAGAATGTTGTCCTGCTCCTTTTGAACACGTTGTCGTACACGTCGATCCAGAGCATCCCAAACATGCTCAACGGGTGACATGTCTGGTGAGTATGCAGGCCATGGAAGAACTGGGACATTTTCAGGATCCAGGAATTGTGTCCAGATCCTTGCGAAAAGGGGCTTTTTATTTAAACCTTTATTTAACCTGGAGATTCAGTTAAGAAATTCTAATTCATAATGACGACCAAACCCGGGCAGCGCTGGGCAAATTGTACAGCCTGGATTCGAACCATGATGCCACTAGCTGCGCCACTTGAGAATCCCTAAAGGCGATGTTGGTGAATGAATAACAACAATGGGCCTCAGGATTTAGTCAAGGTATTGCATTGATAAAATGCAATTATGTGCCAATTCTCGAACACAACATTGGCAGCGGCTTATGGTAAAGAAATGAACATTCAAAATGTTGTTTTTATATTTTTGTTGAGCACACACACCATCTCAGTCTCAACTCTCCCGCCCGACGACCGTCTCAACTCTCCCGCCCGACGACCGTCTCAACTCTCCTGCCCGACCACAGTCTGTCACAACTCTCCTGCTCATCCTAGTCTCACCTTATATTCTTCATATGAACAAATGAATGCGGCTCTGTACTCAAAGGATTACTTTGCTTCTTAGTCCAGGACTAGGCTAAAATTTGCATCCAGGAAACTGTCCCTTATAGTTCCAACTTCCTGAAGTAGACTTACCTCCTCTTGAGCACCTCCCTCTTCTCTATCCTGTTGAAGAGCTCCTGCTCCCTCTCCTTCTCGGTCATCTGCTCCAGCCGAGCCCTGTCCTCCTCGTCTCCCATCAGGTCCTCTCCGTAGTCGTCCCTGAAGACATCGTCCTCCGACGAGGAGTCTGAGCTGGAGGCAGAGCTGTTGCTCTCGGAGTCAGACACCTCACCTGGAGGAAGAGACCATTACATAATAAGAAACCCCAAGAGAGATGTTTATCTCAATGTGTCTTTCTGTGATTCCACGTCTCCGATCACCTGGAAGAGACCATTACATGGAGTTAGTTAGCATTATTAGTTGGTAGATACGCAAGAATCAAAATGGTCAAATAAACCACTGGCAGCAATCAACAACTCTTGGGGTCTATCTCAATTAGTCTTTGAAAGATTCCTTGCATCCCATCTCCTTCTCAAGTGTATATAGAATGAGAAGATCCAAGGTCTCCCCCCTCAGGTCATCCTCTCCAATGTGTTTTTAGAAGGAGCCAAGGAGAGAGGATGAGAAGTATAGAGGAAAGATGGAGGGGGGGGGGTGAGCCCGGGGTTTCAGGACAACATACCCTCCTCGGGGGCAGAACTGTCAGCTGAACTGTCTCCACCAGAACTACCGGACGATGCAGCTTTATGTGCCTTCTTCTTCGCGGCCTCTTTCTTCTTCTCTGTTGTTGTTGGTTTCCCTGGCTTAACTTTCTTCTTGACTTTAGGACCACCGGCGGTCCACTAAGTGAAAACAACATACACAGAAAAATCAGTAAACACAATGTTGTCACGTGGAGCATCAAGGACTGTATAAAAACAGTGATAATAACATGACTCTTTCATGCCACCTAGTGTAAGGGCTGGTTTCCTGGACCCAGGTCAAGCCTAGTCAGGGACTAAAACATAAAAAATAAATAATAGATCCTCAGTTGAGCATGCTTCTTAGTACAGGAAACCAGCTCTAAGGAGATCAACATAGATATAGAGAGGAGATTCATACCTCATCGTCGCTGTCTGATGTCTCCGAGTCTGATGAGGCTGCAGGCTTACTGACTGGCTGGTCATCCTGTTGGTTATCCTGCTGGTCATCCGAGTCCACCCTCTTCCTCTTGGTGGCCAGAGACAGAAGCTCCTGGGGGCCACAGGGTGAGAGACAGAGGTGAGTGCCTGAACTCCTGATACAGTATATCAAACAGACAAAGTGGAGAAGCTGACATCCTATTATAAAAATAGGTGTTGTTAACAGTTAATATGGATTGAGACGGAAGCGCCTGGGTGCCACAGGGTGGGATACACAAGACAGAGGGGTAAGTTTAAAGCAATGGGCGATTGTGTCTGAAAAGGCTTTCACAGTGATAAGACAATGGGCAGATAGAATAGTGGAGGAGCTTACATCCTGTACAACATATATATATTTTCAATAGTTAATATGGATTGACTTATACAGGATGAATTCTGTATGGCCTGCTCAGAGGACAGCAGAACAGGTAAATGTTACATTTTTGTTGATTAAACCTTTACAGTATATTTAGAGGCTGTTGCACATGTGGAAACATAGTAGTACTATAGTTTATCACTCACTCGCTTTTTATTATTTTGTCTTATTTTACAGTGAGAAACTTAAATGATTCTATTTTAATATGGTGCTGTGTAAAAAAATGTATATATATGAGCCATCATTGGGTAATATACCTCCCTGTTGAAGCTTGTGTCAACCTCAGGAGGCTGAAGAAATTCGGCTTGTCACCAAAAGCACTCACAAACTTCTACAGATGCACAATCGAGAGCATCCTGGCGGGCTGTATCACCGCCTGGTACGGCAACTGCTCCGCCCTCAACCGTAAGGCTCTCCAGAGGGTAGTGAGTTCTGCACAACGCATCACCGGGGGCAAACTACCTGCCCTCCAGGACACCTACACCACCCGATGTTACAGGAAGGCCATAAAGATCATCAAGGACATCAACCACCCGAGCCACTGCCTGTTCACCCCGCTATCATCCAGAAGGCGAGGTCAGTACAGGTGCATCAAAGCTGGGACCGAGAGACTGAAAAACAGATTCTATCTCAAGGCCATCAGACTGTTAAACAGCTACCACTAACATTGAGTGGCTGCTGCCAACACACTGACTCAACTCCAGCCACTTTAATAATGGAAATTGATGGGAAATGATGTAAATATAATCACTAGCCACTTTAAACAATGCTACCTTAGATAATGTTACTTACCCTACATTATTCATCTCATATGCATACGTATATACTGTACTCTATATCATCGACTGCATCCTTATGTAATACATGTATCACTAGCCACTTTAACTATGCCACTTTGTTTACATACTCATCTCATATGTATATACTGTACTCGATACCATCTACTGTATCTTGCCTATGCTGCTCTGTACCATCACTCATTCATATATCTTTATGTACATATTCTTTATCCCCTTACACTGTGTATAAGACAGTAGTTTTGGAATTGTTAGTTAGATTACTTGTTGGTTATTACTGCATTGTCGGAACTAGAAGCACAGGCATTTCGCTACACTCGCATTAACATCTGCTAAACATGTGTATGTGACAAATAACATTTGATTTGATTTAACTGTATGTTTACCAAAACAAAATGTAATCAACAGGCCGAATTGTTGCTAGCTACCTATAACTAAATTACTATCAGGAGGTATAATAGCAAAGATAGCAAATTACCACCTTCACTGCTACATGTAAGGCTATGCTAAATCTACGATTGACATGTCTTTATAGCAACACCACTGGCTGTACAGAAACGGGACAGTCTATCGGACGCTAGCTGGTTAGCTAACATTAGCTAACTGTGTGTCAACATTTAACTTCAGCTGCGCCCCTTCGGGTCATGCAGAAAGATTGCGTTATAAATCCGTAGGTCACTGTATTATTTGATTAGAAAATGATCACCGATTATTGTCGTTGCCACATGATACTAGAAACTGGAATTGAATAAAGCCAATAAAACGTCAGGCCTATGGCGCGGTGTTTTCCTCCAAAACTCCTAGGCACAGCTAACATTACCTAGGTTGTCAACACCGAGCGGAAAACCCCCCCACATAGAAACCTCCTTACTTGATCTAAATTATCATCACTGGCGCTGTCTTCAGAGTCAGAGTCGATAACGACTCGACCTTTCCGTTTCTTTACATTCACCATGATTAAAGCTTTATGTTTCGTCTGTGGTGGCTGTTGAACTAAAACTCCGCAGTCCTCCACAACGGGCCGATATACAACTGAACATTGTCGCAACGACTAGAGAACAAGCGGAACTGAAAATCACCGGCAGTGATTTCAGGTAGGACTTTTATCTGGACAGAACACAACCTTGGATTGGTACGCTTCCGTATTTAAAAAAAAATCATCATAATTACACATTTATACAAATCGGTTAGAGATTATACTGATTTTTATTCTACGCTACAAAGTGAAGAACACAATGCTGTTTACTTAAGGTCTGTTTGTAAATAAATTCGTGAGACCGATCCAACCGGTAACAAGTTCAGTTGTCAGTCACCGGGTAAGTAACGTTAACGACAGAAAAAAAACATTGCATTTCCTGCTATCAAAATGAGTTGATTGATATTGTACATTCTGTTATTCACTTAGCTTGTCTTCATATGACTATTAACCAGAACCTGGATGTCCTGTTACAGACTGTTGATGTGGTCATCTAGCTAATGGCTTAGTCCAATATTTCACTAAAGGAGCCAAACGTTACTCCTTAGTCCAATGTTACATGTTTTGTATAAAGGGCGAATTGACTCTGTAAACCAAAACAGCCAAGTACTCATCTACATGTGTTGAAACAAATCCCTATACTTTAATATCACATCAAAATAATTTCTCAAACGCAAAATACACTTTTAATGTCAACAGTTTTAACCGGTCAACACAATTGCAGCAGACAGTACCTTTTTTTAAAGTAACACGTTTGTGGCGTACCTAGCACAGGTTGTCCACTCTGTCTTCCGTCTGTTTTCCGTAAACAAGCGCTGTAACATGGAGATATGGCCGTGTGGGAATCCTAACCCTATAAACGGTGTGTATCAATTTAATTTATATCTTGCCGATATGAAATATTAAGGTCCTTATGCTTCCAAAACAGTACCGCAAGAAATCAGTGTTTTAATGTTCAGACTGAGCGTCGCGGCACAACAAAGCATACCTTTTTACAGAAGATGCTTTCGTCATCGTCATTGACTTTTGTGTAATGGAACTGAGTGAGACGATCAAGGGATACCTATGGCAATGAACATGATAATGCCCTGGCTGTGACATTGTACTTGCTCCTCTTGACAGTCAATCCTTAACGACCACTTTTGTCCCCCCCCCCCCCAACAGTAAGGCAAGAAACCAGGATAACTTTTTATGGCAGTGTCAAGAGCTACACATTTCACCCCAGCAGTGAGATTTCTTGGATCCTGCTACAAACAGAGACTCTTAACCCCACACCTGTCTGTGGGATGGAGGGCTATCTCTGGAGGAGAGTACAGACGGCCAGGCCAGACACAGGACAACACCCCCATATGGAAGAAGTTTGACTTCAATAAAGGTGTGGAGGGGATACGAAAGCATTTTACTCTGCTGAAGAATGAGTTTCTGGGCCGCTGGACAGGGCCAGAGGGAAAGCCACTGATTGAACATATCCTGGAACAGACCAGGGTGATCTGGGAGTTCAGAGGGCCAGAGAGCCTGGAGCAGTGGACAGTGTCTTCAGACCAAGAGATCGGCGGGAGGAGTGAGGCCTATCTGAAGCTAGGCAGGAACAACGCTACATGTCTGATGTATGGGACCCTCTGTTCTGCTCCCCCCAGGGACGGAGAGACACGATATAGTGGCTACTGCACTCTACGTTCCAAACCGCCCATGGTTAGTACTGATGTTGTCTTAACTTAGCCCGGGTGCCAGTCCGTTTCTGCCCTCTTGCCAATGAGTTGGCATGATTATACAAACACCGGTACTCAGGCTAGTCTTTCCTCCCCAGTAAGATTAAACAGCTGCCAAACATTGAGCACATCCTTCCATCAGTGGGAAGCATGGCCATGCTGGGGCGGCAGTGTAGCCTAGTGGTTAGAGCATTGGACTAGTAACCGGAAGGTTGCAAGTTCAAACCCCCCTCCATCAGTTCCATGACTCATCCTTGGGAAACATGTTAACCCCCCCCCCCCAAAAAAATAACATGTTTTCTCTAGGGTTCGTTTGACAGCAAGAAGCATCACGATTGGTCCAGCTTCAACACCCTGCACCTGCGTATCCGTGGTGATGGGCGACCATGGATGATTAACGTCGGTGCGGAGACCTACTTCTCACACCAGAAGGACGACATGTACAGTTACTTCCTGTACACACGGGGAGGACCTTACTGGCAAGATGTCAAGGTACAAGCTTAGCCAGGGACACTTTCAGTTGCAAATGCCATGAAATAGAGACGTTATGATTCCATAGTCTACATATTAGAGGCATGTTTCGTTTTATTATTATTACAGCCCATTTCGATCTGAACGGTGCGTTCTACTGAACACGTTCCCAGTCTCCCTTGCTTGGTTTTGGATTTTCGTTTAAGGAAACTGTTTTCAATTGTTTGCGTCTCACACAGCACATAGGAAATGAGCGAGGCTATCGCTGTGTGATCTTAGTTGTGACTACTATGGGACATGACCGAGGCTATTGCCGTGTGATCTTAGTTGTGACTACTATGGGACATGACCGAGGCTATCGCCGTGTGATCTTAGTTGTGACTACTATGGGACATGACCGAGGCTATCGCCGTGTGATCTTAGTTGTGACTACTATGGGACATGACCGAGGCTATCGCCGTGTGATCTTAGTTGCGACTACTATGGGACATGACCGAGGTTTTCACCGTGTCTTAGTTGTGACTACTATGGGACATGACCGAGGCTATCGCCGTGTGATCTTAGTTGTGACTACTATGGGACATGACCGAGGCTATCGCCGTGTGATCTTAGTTGTGACTACTATGGGACATGACCGAGGCTATCGCCGTGTGATCTTAGTTGCGACTACTATGGGACATGACCGAGGCTATCGCCGTGTGATCTTAGTTGTGACTACTATGGGACATGACCGAGGCTATCGCCGTGTGATCTTAGTTGCGACTACTATGGGACATGACCGAGGCTATCGCCGTGTGATCTTAGTTGTGACTACTATGGGACATGACCGAGGCTATCGCCGTGTGTCTTAGTTGTGACTACTATGGGACATGACCGAGGCTATCGCCGTGTGATCTTAGTTAGTCCAGAAGTATTTGGGTGCTAACATTTGATTGCACCTTTACAGATTCCATTCTCAAAATTCTTCCTCTCTAGTCGCGGGAGGGTACAAGATGATCAGCATCCTCTCTGGTTGGACAAAGTAAGAAAAATGATACTCTAAGTACTACATAGTACTCAGACAAGGGTAAAATGATGATTCACTTGCTAGGTTTTTGCAACAATTAATGTCTGTTTTGTGCTCCTAGGTTAACACCATAGGAATAACGTTGGGTGATAAGGCAGACGGTCCATTTCAACTGGAGATTGACTTTGTTGCCGTGTGTAGCGACCGTGCACACACAGAGGAGTTTGCATATGAGGTATACAAGAGGAACCCTGAAGTCTGAAGACAACAAGCATCACCAACCAAGTCAAGAAAAAAATAAAAATAAAATGTCTGCTTCAGGAAATGCCAAATTTACTACATGTATTTACAATTCTGGAAAAAGTACAACACCTTATACGCACTGTAAAACACGTGAATTACAGATGACCAAAATATTTAACATGTTAATGTGAACAATAAAGTACATAACATTGTAATAGTGAAGTTGTTTGAGGAACTACAGAGTAAAATTGAACAATCATAACAGGTTAAAAGAGGACAGATACAGTAAAAACAGGGTCTAATCTTTACAGAAGAGTGGGGGGGGGGGGGGGGATGACAATAATTAGGTCATGACGAGGCCTCGTCTGGCTCCAAGCATGTTCACTTTCTTCTGCTTCCTGTCTTCAGTCTGTTTTGTCCTCCTTTCCTCCCTTGAATAAGAATAAATATGGAAATCAATACAGCCATTCGGAAAGAGAACAAGTTTCAGGACAGACACTCAATTAGTTCCCTTGGACTTTTTTCATTGAGTAATCAATGAACGATTGACAAAAGCTGGGAATTCGATTACTCAAATTCCCCCTCCACTTAACTTTTTTGTGCCCAACACTCACCTTGTCTGAACCGGGTGCTGTTTGTAGTTCTTCTGGTGTGAAAGAACAACCTGAGACTGGTCAGCTGTGTTCTCCTTGGTCGCTCCATAAGGCTTCAGCTTCCCTACAGACACGATAAACCGGGGCGTTATTGACCAGACACCGATAACCCGGGGCGTTATTGACCAGACACCGATAACCCGGGGCATTATTGACCAGACACCGATAACCCGGGGCATTATTGACCAGACACCGATAACCCGGGGCATTATTGACCAGACACCGATAACCCGGGGCATTATTGACCAGACACCGATAACCCGGGGCATTATTGACCAGACACCGATAACCCGGGGCATTATTGACCAGACACGATAAACCGGGGCATTATTGACCAGACACCGATAACCCGGGGCATTATTGACCAGACACGATAAACCGGGGCATTATTGACTTACCCTTGTGAGGCTTGTAGGTGAGAGGCTTAGAGAGACTGGCCTTCAGATCAAAGTTGGCCTTGTTGGTTCCAGGAGTGTTAGAAAGAACACTGGTGTTTGCATTGAACACAAATGCTGTTCCTTATTTTTTTTTAAAGGGGGAAAATACCAAAGAAAACAGGAATAAATCAATTCGGTTGTAATGCATAGATAATGCAAAGTAAAGACTACATAGAAATGAAATTTAACGTGATCTAGATTTAGAGAAGACGTTACCTGGCGTCTTGGTGCTAGAGGGAACAGAAGGCTTGTTGACTTCATGTTTCCCGACAACTTTAGTCTCTTTCCCAGGAGTGACGAGTTCCACACGGGTTGACGCGCGCGCTGGTGTCTTGACCATGGGCCTCTTGTGCTCATTATCCTGAGTAGCCTGAGAGAACCTTTACACAAACCAACAGTTGGACTTAATCTATAACATTTCATTCTAGAAAACGGTCACCTTGAACAAAAGCTAGTGAGTTAACTTCTATTTAGCAGCAACTCGTCATGGTGTGAAGTTCATCACAAGAGGTTTAACCAAGAAGTTTCAGCAGCACTGTAAAGTACTTTGTACTAACTAAATCAGACCAATGTTTTTAAAAAGACTCACCGGACATTGATCCTGCAAGTGGACAGGACTGTGGGTCTGAATGGAACAACAGTGTCCTTCTGAGGGGAGTTGGTGCCAGAGACCCGGGTCTGTCTGCGTTTGTCTGTAGCTGGCTTACTGGCTGAGAGTCTACTTTTATCAGTGGCAGATTTGATGCCTGAGAATCGGGTCTGTCTGCGTTGGTCTGTTGCAGGTCTCTGGGATGCTGGGCTGAACAGGGAGGCACAGCTCGACATCTGGAAAACACAGCAATGACTGATCACACCAAGCAACAATTGAATAGGAACCAATTAAGAAGCTGAAAAAGATTCAACATGTACTGCTTACCCCTGGGGTTTTTCCTTCAGTCGGGTGAGAAAGAGTCTTATCGGAGAGAACCTAAAGAATATACAAAGACAATATATAAATTAACCATTTGATAAATTTATGAATTAGCTATGCTATTTTTGTAATTAATAGTTCCTTGGGCTTATTTGAGATTGAACATCAAACCCCCACCTTGACCACAACAAACACCACCTCTTATATACACTGCTCAAAAAAATAAAGGGAACACTTAAACAACACAATGTGACTCCAAGTCAATCACACTTCTGTGAAATCAAACTGTCCACTTAGGAAGCAACACTGATTGACAATAAAATTCACTTGCTGTTGTGCAAATGGAATAGACAACAGGTGTAAATTATAGGCAATTAGCAAGACACCCCCAATAAAGGAGTGGTTCTGCAGGTGGTGACCACAGACCACTTCTCAGTTCCTATGCTTCCTGGCTGATGTTTTGGTCACTTTTGAATGCTGGCGGTGCTTTCACTCTAGTGGGAGCATGAGACTGAGTCTACAACCCACACAAGTGGCTCAGGTAGTGCAACTCATCCAGGATGGGACCATCAATGCGAGCTGTGGCAAGAAGGTTTGCTGTGTCTGTCAGCGTAGTGTCCAGAGCATGGAGGCGCTAGCAGGAGACAGACCAGTACATCAGGAGACGTGGAGGAGGCCGTAGGAGGGCAACAACCCAGCAGCAGGACCGCTACCTCCACCTTTGTGCAAGGAGGAGCACTGCCAGAGCCCTGCAAAATGACCTCCAGCAGGCCACAAATGTGCATGTGTCTGCTCAAACGGTCAGAAACAGACTCCATGAGGGCCCGACGTCCACAGGTGGGGGTTGTGCTTACAGCCCAACACCGTGCAGGACGTTTTTAATTTGCCAGAGAACACCAAGATCGGCAAATTCGCCACTGGCGCCCTTCACAGATGAAAGCAGGTTCACACTGAGCACGTGCAACATCCTCCAGCATGACCGGTTTGGTGGTGGGTCAGTCATGGTGTGGGGTGGCATTTCTTTGGGGGGCTGCACAGCCCTCCATGTGCTCGCCAGAGGTAGCCTGACTGCCATTAGGTACCGAGATGAGATCCTCAGACCCCTTGTGAGACCATACGCTGGTGCGGTTGGCCCTGGGTTCCTCCTAATGCAAGACAATGCTAGACCTCATGTGGCTGGAGTCTGTCAGCAGTTTCTGCAAGAGGAAGGCATTGATGCTATGGACTGGCCCGCCCGTTCCCCAGACCTGAATCCAATTGAGCACATCTGGGACATCATGTCTCGCTCCATCCACCAACTTGCACCACAGACTGTCCAGGAGTTGGCGGATGCTTTAGTCCAGGTCTGGGAGGAGATCCCTCAGGAGACCATCCGCCACCTCATCAGGAACATGCCCAGGCTTTGTAGGGAAGTCGTACAGGCACGTGGAGGCCACACACACAACTGAGCCTCATTTTGACCTATTTTAAGGACATTACATCAAAGTTGGATCAGCCTGTAGTGTGGTTTTCCACTTTAATTTTGAGTGTGACTCCAAATCCAGACCTCCATGGGTTGATAAATGTGATTTCCATTGATAATGTGTGATTGTTGTCAGCACATTCAACTATGTAAAGAAAAAAGTATTTAATAAAAATATTTCATTCATTCAGATCTAGGATGTGTTATTTTACTGTTCCCTTTATTTTTTGAGCAGTGTAGTTCAACTCTGACCCTGCGAGGTCCAGAGACCGCTGGTTTTCTGTTCTACCTGATAATTAAAATTGCACCCACCTGGTGTCCCAGGTCTAAATTAGTCCCGGATTTAAAAAAAAAAAAACTGTGGAACTGGCTTTAAGGTCCAGAGTTGAGGGATATAGTTCATTACCTTCAGTTCCTTCACGGAACTTCTGAACAAATCAACTTGCTTGGTCTTCCTTTCCACGTACGAATCGATTGACTCCATCCTCTTGAAATGTGCCTCGTGGAGCTTTCTGAAGTCTACAATAGAAAGGTTGTAAATAATATATATATATTTTTCTCTCTCCCCCAGGTCAGAATTTTCACAACTTATCTTGAGGCTTAATGCGTTCCCAGACAGACATTGTTTCAAGCAAGGACCTAAAACAATGTTTTAGATCCTGTAGCTACAGAACATATGATTCAGATGACTAACTTGGTGTCGTAGGCTTCAGCATCGACTTAGTCCTCTTCAGGAGCCCCTCGTGACGAGGGATCTTTCCTACTGGCTTCACCACCTTTTGTCCCTCTCCTATGCACAGCAATATGAGAATGTGATCAATAAACTTTTTTTTAAACGTTTTAGTAAATTTAGCAGATGTTCTTATCCAGGGCGACTTACAGGAGCAATTAGGGTTAAGTGCCTGGCTCAAGGACAGAAAGCGAACCATCAACCTCTTGGTTACTGGCCCAATGCGCTTAACTGCTAGGCTACCTGCCACCCTAATGATGTTACTGAAACCAGAGTTGATCCTCTACATAGCACTTCCACATCCACAAGACTAACCTTTCTCAAAAGTCACTGCTGGGGCTGCATCTTTGTGGCCAGGTTCAGGCTGTGTCTGAACATTGGTTTTCTGTGACTCCTCCACTGGTGCTGCCACCCCAGAATCCTTAGCGGCAGACGTTTTCCTTCTCTTAACACTCCCTTGGCCGATTCTGGGTTCAACCAGCTTCTCAAAGATCTAGATCAAAAACACCATAGTTCGGTTTCTCAAACAGAGCAAACACATATCCTTTCTTAACATAAAGACACATGGAGACCACTGTCGGGGCACACACACCTCTTCCTCATCTTCAGGCTCCTTCCTCTTCTTCGGTCGCCCTCTACCGCAACGTTTGGTAACAAACTCCTGAGCTTGTTGTTTTAGGAAAGGCTCATCGTCAACCTGTGATGAATTGTTGACTTCCTGGGTTGAGTTGATGTCATCCTGTGCAGCAATGCCAGTCTCATCTCCCTGCTAAATACACAACCAAAGGTTTGTAAAAATTACAATGCAAACATAGCTAGTTATAAAACACACAGAAAGAAAGTTAAGGAGAAATCGGTGTACCTTGTAGATCGCGTAGAAGTGTAATAAGTTGCAGTTTTTTAAATGTCAAAGTGCACAAATTACAGTGAAATGCCTTTCTTGCAAAGAAGTTCTTATCCCAACAATGCAGTAATCAATATCAATGTACACCTGTATTTAACTAGGCAAGTCGGTGAAGAACAAATTCTTATTGACAAAGACAGCCTACCCCGGGCCAAACCCAGAAGACACGGGGCCAATTGTGCTCTGCCCTATAGGACTCCCAATCACAGCCCGGATGTGATACAGCCTGGATTCAAACAAGGGACAGTAGTGACACCTTTTGCACTGAGATGCAGAACCATAGATACCTTAGACCGCTGCGCCACTCGGGAGCCCTATGCAGTAATCAATGTAGTAGTATAAAGTATATGCATTAGTCAATTTACCTCTACCTACATGTAAATGTTAACCTCGACTAATCTGTGCCCCCCACACATGGACTCTGTACCTGTACCCCTTGTATATAGCCTTGTTACTGTTATTTTATTGTTGCTCTTAAAATTAGTCATTTTTCTATTTTCTTGTTTACTTCCAAGTTTATTTAGTAAATACCTTTACACATCTGCATTGTTGGTTAAAAGGCTTGTAAGTATGTTGTATTAGGCGCATGTGAACAATTAAAATTGTGATTTTAAGTCAAATAGAACAAGAACAAAAACGAGAGAGAAAATAAAGATAATTTGAACAGAAGTTGGAGGGAGCTTCATGCCAGAACTTAACGTACCTCCACTGCAACATCTCCCTGCTGCTGGAAATGCTCCTTGAGCACCTTCAGAAGCTTATCAGCCTTAAAAAAAAACACACACATAAAATAAAGTTAGCTAGGTTATACACTGCAAAACAACGTGATGGATAATATAGTAAGTTAACTAGCTGTTAGTTGGGTAACGTTAGCTAGCTAATGCGTTAGCTAACCCACCAACAACCCAATACAGTTACTGTTTACGATTTATTGTACCTTCAGTTTTGAGGTTTTGAGCCCAATCTCCTTCGCAAGACTGCGTAATTCGGCATACTTCATGGAATCCAATTCCATTTTTTTTCCGTGTTTTACCTAAAAAAAACTAATTAGTTTGTCGCTTGAACACGTTTTATCTAATCCGCTCCGACTCACAGACAATTTATTTTGTCGCGCCTGACCGTTAAAATGCTCAGGTTCAAAAAACTGGAGTATAAGACATTTGATTGGCTGGTGGATGTACACGGAAGTACCTCGCAACCAATCAAAACTCATTTCTATTAGCACCTTGGTTCTCCACTAGATGGCAGTAAAAACACGGAATAAAACAACCGAAAAAGACACTTAATAAATTAGATGTTTTGGGTCAGAAATTGAAATAACGTGACATTTTAAATAAAATAATAGAAACATGTATGATTTCGAGTCATTTCAATACTGCGATACAAATGACCAAAGCCTGGAGAATGAGTCAGTGAACCAAGCCATTGTCGGGCATCCAGCAACTTTCCATTGAGGACGATGGAACAGTGTGGGCTGATTCCCGAGCGATATGTGAAGAGGCAACATGTCAACTCACTCAATTTGTCTTAGTAAGTTGCTCCATTACAACTAGCTAGTTAGGTGTTTAATGTTTTGCCAACAAGAAATTCAATTGAATATTACTAGTGTGTTTACGTTGTCAGGTTTATAACGAGGGGGAACACGGTCTGAGAGGTGTTTGAACCAGCAAGCTGCCCCTATGAGTAACTCGTACTAACGTAGGGCCGAGACCCCTCGAGCAGGGTTGGCCAACTGGCTTCTTCTTTGGTGGTTTATCGGTTGGCATTGGTTATTGTTTGGCATCCAACGTTATGGTGCATTACCACCACCTACTGTACTGGAGTGTGGGCCAGAGACAGGGAGAAACTAAATCCTACCTGCCAGCCCTATTGCTCTTAAAAAAGATAACTAAATATTTGAGAGGATATCTAATATGACGTTTTACTCAATATACGATTTAAACTAATTTCCCGAATCCCCTTCTCCTTCATACTAGATCTCAGCCTCTCTATTTCCCTCTGATACTGCCCACATTGTATCAATATTGGCTCCCCGGTCTCTGTTTCCTGGTAATACTCACACTTTCCTGTTAGGAAAGCTCCCATCACATATAAGGTCTTATTCAACAGACTGTGTCACACCCTTAATCTTGTAAAAATAGCCTCCTCTCTTCTGTCCCTCCCTTTACCGTCCTCCCCTCCCCGACTTTCCTCTGTACTTGAAGTAAATACTTGCCCTTAGTATCTCTAGTCAACTGCTCCTGCCATCTCTACACCATCACTGTCCATATCAGGCTTTTTGCCTCTGCCTTGCTCATTGAAACTACAACATCAACATCCCCACTACTAAGTGCTTGTTTAGTCAGTACATCAACTGCCTCGTTCCCCTCCAACCCCACACGGGCTGGGACCCAAGTCAATGTTATCTGTTTACCCATCTGTCTAATCCTACTATGGGGTTGTAGCACCTCATAAAGCAGGTCTTGTCTGCTAACTGACCTAAAGGACAGCAGACTCATCAACACTGCACATGAATCAGAGCAAATAACTCCTCTGTGTGGCTTGACTTCCTCCACCCACTGCAAGGCCAACAGTACGGCCATCATCTCCCCCGTATATACAGCCAGATTATCTGTAATGCGTTTCCTGACTGCCACCCAACATTCCTGCACTACAAATGTTGACCCAGAACTTCCTGTCCTTGGATCTCCTTGAACCATCTGTGTATATGGCCACAAAATCCTGATACACAATATCCAGATGTCTCTTAAACAAATGAGATGGATCAACACCCTCCCTATCTTTCCCTAGTCTCTCCAATCAGATGGATCAACACCCTCCCTATCTTTCCCTAGTCTCTCCAATCAGATGGATCAACACCCTCCCTATCTTTCTGTAGTCTCTCCAATATTTCCAGATCCTCTACTGGAGGTGGGAGGAGCCATGGTGGAATAGCTACTGTTGGACAAAACTCCCATTTTTTGTGTGTTTATTTTACCTTTATTTCACTAGGCAAGTCAGTTAAGAACACATTCTTATTTTCAATGACGGCCTGGGAACAGTGGGTTAACTGCCTGTTCAGGGGCAGAATGACAGATTTGTACCTTGTCAGCTCGGGGGTTTGAACTCACAACCTTCCGGTTACTAGTCCAATGCTCTAACCACTAGGCTACGCTGCCACTAGGCTACGCTGCCGCACTAGGCTACCATACAGTCCCATCTCCTTCACCTGTGTATTACCCCACCTAACCAAAGCTTGTGTTCTGTCTTTCGCTCATGTTCCCAGCATGCCTGTAAAATCCCTTTTGCAGGATGAGACACCCCATGTCCCTGTAGGTTGACACCATAATGAATTGTCTCCTAATCTGCAATTGCATACCCCCCCCGCCCATCTCCACCTGTAGTGCAGACATTGGGGAGGTCCGAAACACCCCACTACATATTCTTTGCCCCTGTATGACTTTCCAATGATGTCCGGGATGCTGAACCATACGCTATGCTGCCACAGTCTATTACAGATCAGATCAGTGCAACATACATGGTCCTCAATGAGGAACGCCCAGCCCCCCCTCCACTCCTTCCCCGTCAGACCGGCTCAATGCAACATACATGGTCCTCGATGAGGAACGCCCAGCCCCCCCTCCACTCCTTCCCCGTCAGACCGGATCAATGCAACATACATGGTCCTCGATGAGGAACGCCCAGCCCCCCCTCCACTCCTTTCCCGTCAGACCGGATCAATGCAACATACATGGTCCTCGATGAGGAACAGCCGTACCAATTGCCCTTTTGACCTCAGCCATGACGCATTCAACACATAATTTACATCCTCCCTCCTATCCAGCACTCCAGGAAGCTCCTCTCTCGTTCTCTCTCTCCCCCTCTGCACCTCCTCTGACAAATTTGCAGAGCTATTCACTTGGACAAACACTTTGGCCATCATCTCTGCCTTCTCCTCATCTGTTACTGCCACATCCTTCCCACTCCCTTCTGACCCCACTCATCTTCTTAATCATCCCCCACACTTCTCCCACAGGTGTCGCCCTTCCAATGGTGTCACAGAACTGACACAACCAAGGGCTTGCTAATACTGAATCAGACTGAGGGATAGTTCTCCTCACCAGGGCCTGCTGATACTGAATCAGATTGAGGGATAGTTCTCCTCACCAGGGCCTGCTGATACTGAATCAGACTGAGGGATAGTTCTCCTCACCAGGGCCTGCTTATACTGAATCAGACTGAGGGATAGTTCTCCTCACCAGGGCCTGCTGATACTGAATCAAACTGGGGGATAGCTCTCCTCACCAGGGCCAGGGCCTGCTGATACTGAATCAGACTGATGGATAGTTCTCCTCACCAGGGCCTGCTGATACTGAATCAGACTGAGGGATAGTTCTCCTCACCAGGGCCTGGGCCTGCTGATACTGAACCAGACTGAGGGATAGTTCTCCTCACCAGGGCCTAGGCCTGCTGATACTGAATCAGACTGAGGGATAGTTCTCCTCACCAGGGCCTGCTTATACTGAATCAGACTGAGGGATAGTTCTCCTCACCAGGTCCTGCTGATACGGAATCAGACTGATGGAGGTTCTGTGTCCTTTTCAGTACTCTAAACGCCCAGTTCCTACTCCACACTCCTCCTTCTACCATGGGACTGCTTTCCTCCTCCTCCTCCCTGAACTCTTAGGTATAGCCTCAGTAGCTGCCCCCACTAACACTGTTCTCACCCAGTTATTCATACTATCCACATCCCCTCTCATATCCACCCATCACCTGTTCACTCATCAGCTCCTGAAACTGATCCCACTTTGCACTTCCTAACACCCACCTGCCTACTCCATCCACTGACACCTCCTCCTCCCTCCTCCCTCCAGCCTACTGTGCATGGTAGTGATCACTCCCTACTGTCGACTCCTCCCATACCTCCCACTCGCAGATTCCTGCCATCACTAGATACCAGAGTGAGGTCCAAGGCAGATTCTTTCCTTGTGGCTGCATCGATCCTAGTCCCTCAGCCATCATATCTTTAACTTTAACTTCTATTAGATTTTCTATCACTTGGCCATTTCCATCCATCAGTCCCCCCCCCCCCTTGAGAGGAGCTATGCGTCACCTTGGACATGATATCCTTGAGAGGCGTTATGTGTCACCTTGGAAAGCCCTGCTATCCTTAAGAGGCGCTAGACGTCACCTTGGAAAGCCCTGCTATCCTTGAGAGGCGCTAGACGTCACCTTGGAAAGCCCTGCTATCCTTGGGAGGCGCTAGACGTCGCCTTGGAAAGCCCTGCTATCCTTGGGAGGCGCTAGACGTCACCTTGGAAAGCCCTGCTATCCTTGGGAGGCGCTAGACGTCGCCTTGGAAAGCCCTGCTATCCTTGGGAGGCGCTAGACGTCACCTTGGAAAGCCCTGCTATCCTTGAGAGGCGCTAGACGTCACCTTGGAAAGCCCTGCTATCCTTGGGAGGCGCTAGACGTCACCTTGGAAAGCCCTGCTATCCTTGAGAGGCGCTAGACGTCACCTTGGAAAGCCCTGCTATCCTTAAGAGGCGCTAGACGTCACCTTGGAAAGCCCTGCTATCCTTGAGAGGCGCATTATCTTAATGTGATGAAGAGTTCAGACCTTGGTAGAGAATTGGACTCAGGAATGAAGATATGGGAGAAGGTGTGAGTTGTAATGCCACACAAACCAGTTCAGTCATTGGCACCATGCTGCTTTTTATTTATTTATTTATTGCTACATTTCTGATGCAGATTTCTTCAGTTAATCCACAACCGAGACGGGAGACTCCGTTGCTCCAGCATGCCCCAGGGCCTCTCGCTGGAGTGCATAGTCACACCACAACGCACAGTCAACTCATTCTGTTTGTTTACTAGTAATACTTGGATCAACAGCCTGAAATCCAGTCTTTTGGGCCATCATGCCACTCCTTGTCATTAGAATGATAGTAGAATGATAGTAGAATGATAGTAGAATGATAGCGCAAACAGCCTGGATTTCAGGCTGTTGATCAACATCGTACATTCTTTTTATCAAAACAATGTGCTCAGGGTGATGTCAACAACCATCCCCTTATTCAAGACCTGTAAAACGTATTACTACCTTATATCACAGCGCCACAAAATCAACCTTTCAGTATCACAGATCTAATGATCAACGCAAATTACCAAGTTGATTATTGCCCGCGATACAAATCATTGATTACTTTAAGTCATGCATAATATTTTCTCCTCGCATTTAATAGTTTTAAATGATCGATACATTCTAGATTTACCTATCCTAAGCATTGCTACATTGTGTAGCGTTACAGTTGTTTTAATATATATTTTTTAAACACAGTATTCAAGACAGGATGATGGTAGTGAATTAGATCACACAGGAAGTGAATTAGTTCACACAGGAAGTGAATTAGTTCACACAGGAAGTGAATTAGTTCACACAAGGAAGTGAATTAGTTCACACAGGAAGTGAATTAGTTCACACAAGGAAGTGAATTAGTTCACACAGGAAGTGAATTAGTTCACACAGGAAGTGAATTAGTTCACACAGGAAGTGAATTAGTTCACACAAGGAAGTGAATTAGTTCACACAGGAAGTGAATTAGTTCACACAGGAAGTGAATTAGTTCACACAGGAAGTGAATTAGTTCACACAGGTCAAGAAAGGGTTACAGCATAATTATTATTATTTATATTTTTTTGTTCAGTCGTCTCTCCTTGAGGCAGCTCTATTACGTTCAATTAAATAGGAAGGATGCATAATAATTCACATGCATACATAGTTCGATTGATATGGACAACGGTGCAACATTTGAACAGAATGTAAACCGTAAAAAGAGGCATCAACACAGGCCTCCTAAATCAGTGGGTTCTTAGTTCTTACAGAATGATACTGTACGAGTCTGAGGCTACTTCCAAAAATGACACCCTATTCCCTACATAGTGCACTACTTTGTACCAGAGCCCTATGCCCCCCCCCCTCCCCCAGGTCAAAAAGTTATGCACTAGTACCATAGGGAACGTAGCTTGAATATTGAATTTCCCCAGAAGACCGTTTTGCCAATTCAAATGTCAGTTGTTCTGTTTCAACATGTGGTACTTCACGCACTGTTGGGTGTTTCTTATGAGGAACATACATCCTCCTAAACCACAGTATACACCATAGTCTTCCCTCTAAACAAAAAAAAACATTCAATTATATAGCTACTAATATGCTAAACATTCCTTTAAAAACAGAGATTACAATAGATCAAATAAACTGAAAATCGTGCAGAATTTTTTTATTTTCTTCTGAAATGTCTAGATGCCTTGCTTTTTAACTAAATATATTCTCATATTCTAGATCGTAATTTTATTGATCAAGGCTGTTTCCACTGGAAGCACAACTCTAATATGTTGTCTAATTATTGGCAAAAGAGAAGATCTGATTGGCCAAAAATACCAATTAGTGGCAAAAGAGCCGATCTGATTGGTCAAAAAGACCAATTAGTGGAAAAAAAAGATCAGAATTGGGCTGCCTGTGTAAACACACTGGATGTCAATATGTCTGATTCTAAAGATGTTAATTCCATAAAATACAGTTTAGATAGTAATAGATAGATAGTAATAGATAACTGTATATCTGTGGTGAAATTCACTCTGAATAGAATTTAACAATTGAATCAAATCTCCCAAACATGTTCTGTTTTTAGAAAACAATGTTTCCTTATTTCTTTTAAAACTCGGCAAGTCAGTTGAGAAACAAATTGTTATTTTACAATGACGACCTAGGAACAGTGGGTTAACTGTCTTGTTCAGGGGAACAGTGGGTTAACTGCCTTGTTCAGGGGAACAGTGGGTTAACTGCCTTGTTCAGGGGAACAGTGGGTTAACTGCCTTGTTCAGGGGAACAGTGGGTTAACTGCCTTGTTCAGGGGAACAGTGGGTTAACTGTCTTGTTCAGGGGAACAGTGGGTTAACTGCCTTGTTCAGGGGAACAGTGGGTTAACTGCCTTGTTCAGGGGAACAGTGGGTTAACTGTCTTGTTCAGGGGAACAGTGGGTTAACTGCCTTGTTCAGGGGAACAGTGGGTTAACTGTCTTGTTCAGGGGAACAGTGGGTTAACTGCCTTGTTCAGGGGAACAGTGGGTTAACTGCCTTGTTCAGGGGAACAGTGGGTTAACTGTCTTGTTCAGGGGAACAGTGGGTTAACTGCCTTGTTCAGGGGAACAGTGGGTTAACTGCCTTGTTCAGGGGAACAGTGGGTTAACTGCCTTGTTCAGGGGAACAGTGGGTTAACTGCCTTGTTCAGGGGAACAGTGGGTTAACTGCCTTGTTCAGGGGAACAGTGGGTTAACTGCCTTGTTCAGGGGAACAGTGGGTTAACTGCCTTGTTCAGGGGAACAGTGGGTTAACTGCCTTGTTCAGGGGAACAGTGGGTTAACTGCCTTGTTCAGGGGAACAGTGGGTTAACTGCCTGTTCAGGGGAACAGTGGGTTAACTGCCTTGTTCAGGGGAACAGTGGGTTAACTGCCTTGTTCAGGGGAACAGTGGGTTAACTGCCTTGTTCAGGGGAACAGTGGGTTAACTGCCTTGTTCAGGGGAACAGTGGGTTAACTGCCTTGTTCAGGGGAACAGTGGGTTAACTGCCTTGTTCAGGGGAACAGTGGGTTAACTGCCTGTTCAGGGGAACAGTGGGTTAACTGCCTTGTTCAGGGGAACAGTGGGTTAACTGCCTTGTTCAGGGGAACAGTGGGTTAACTGCCTTGTTCAGGGGAACAGTGGGTTAACTGCCTTGTTCAGGGGAACAGTGGGTTAACTGCCTTGTTCAGGGGGTTAACTGCCTTGTTCAGGGGAACAGTGGGTTAACTGCCTTGCTCAGGGGAACAGTGGGTTAACTGCCTTGTTCAGGGGAACAGTGGGTTAACTGCCTTGTTCAGGGGAACAGTGGGTTAACTGCCTTGTTCAGGGGAACAGTGGGTTAACTGCTTTGTTCAGGCGAACAGTGGGTTAACTGCCTTGTTCAGGGGGCAGAACGACAGATTTGTACCTTGTCAGCTCGGGGATTTGACCTCGCAACCTTTTGGTTATTCAAAAAGCAAGTAACACCAGCAACCCTTCATGCATGGTTAGTTATAATATTGGCACCACAGTCCCTCTAAACAAGCTAATGCATATGAAGACTATAAATATTTCTTAATGGAAGACGTTGGTAATTTTGTTGTTTTCAAACAACGTGTCACTTGTTCATACAATATTACATTCATATCTACATCATGACAGGTAATAAGATACCATATTGCACATATCCCGGAAGGAGTGAAGGTGGTGGACCACAAATGAAAAGAAAAAGTCCCTTAATGAAATAGAAAATGTTGCCTGGGGCTCAACACATACATCTACCTAACTCTATGGGGCTCAACACATACATCTACCTAACTCTATGGGGCTCAACACATACATCTACCTAACTCTATGGGGCTCAACACATACATCTACCTAACTCTATGGGATCAACACATACATCTACCTAACTCTATGGGATCAACACATACATCTACCTAACTCTATGGGCTCAACACATACATCTACCTAACTCTATGGGCTCAACACATACATCTACCTAACTCTATGGGCTCAACACATACATCTACCTAACTCTATGGGCTCAACACATACATCTACCTAACTCTATGGGCTCAACACATACATCTACCTAACTCTATGGGCTCAACACATACATCTACCTAACTCTATGGGCTCAACACATAAACCTACCTAACTCTATGGGATCAACACATACATCTACCTAACTCTATGGGCTCAACACATACATCTACCTAACTCTATGGGCTCAACACATAAACCTACCTAACTCTATGGGCTCAACACATAAACCTACCTAACTCTATGGGTACAACACATACATCTACCTAACTCTATGGGCTCAATATATAAATCTACCTAACTCTATGGGCTCAACACATAAATCTACCTAACTCTATGGGCTCAACACATAAACCTACCTAACTCTATGGGTACAACACATACATCTACCTAACTCTATGGGCACAACACATAAACCTACCTAACTCTATGGGCTCAACACATACATCTACCTAACTCTATGGGCTCAACACATAAATCTACCTAACTCTATGGGCTCAACACATAAATCTACCTAACTCTATGGGCTCAACACATACATCTACCTAACTCTATGGGTACAACATATAAATCTACCTAACTCTATGGGTACAACATATAAATCTACCTAACTCTATGGGTACAACACATACATCTACCTAACTCTATGGGCACAACACATAAACCTACCTAACTCTATGGGCTCAACACATACATCTACCTAACTCTATGGGTACAACATATAAATCTACCTAACTCTATGGGTACAACATATAAATCTACCTAACTCTATAAATCTAACTCTATGGGTACAACACATAAATCTACCCTAAGGGCCTGTTTCCCAGATACAGATTAAGCCTAATTCTGGACAATTTCAATTTGTTTAACTAGGCAAGTCAGTTAAGAACAAATTCTTATTTACAATGACGGCCTACCGGGGAACAGTGGGTTAACTGCCTTGTTCAAAGGCAGAACGAGAGATTTTTACCTGGTCAACTCTGGGATTCGATCCAGCAACCTTTAGGTTACTAGTCCAATGCTCTAATCACTAGGTTACCTGCATCTAAAACACTTTTTCAATGGAACATCTCCTCGACAAGGACTGTGTGTCTGGGGATCCGGTCCTATAACTAGGACTGTGTGTCTGGGGATCCGGTCCTATAACTAGGACTGTGTGTCTGGGGATCCGGTCCTATAACTAGGACTGTGTGTCTGGGGATCCGGTCCTATAACTAGGACTGTGTGTCTGGGGATCCGGTCCTATAACTAGGACTGTGTGTCTGGGGATCCGGTCCTATAACTAGGACTGTGTGTCTGGGAACCCGGCCCTATAACTAGGACTGTGTGTCTGGGAACCCGGTCCTATAACTAGGACTGTGTGTCTGGGGATCCGGTCCTATAACTAGGACTGTGTGTCTGGGGATCCGGTCCTATAACTAGGACTGTGTGTCTGGGAACCCGGCCCTATAACTAGGACTGTGTGTCTGGGAACCCGGCCCTATAACTAGGACTGTGTGTCTGGGGATCCGGTCCTATAACTAGGACTGTGTGTCTGGGAAGCCGGCCCTATAACTAGGACTGTGTGTCTGGGAATCCGGCCCTATAACTAGGACTGTGTGTCTGGGGATCCGGTCCTATAACAAGGACTGTGTGTCTGGGGATCCGGTCCTATAACTAGGACTGTGTGTCTGGGAACCCGGCCCTATAACTAGGACTGTGTGTCTGGGGATCCGGTCCTGTAACTAGGACTGTGTGTCTGGGAATCCGGCCCTATAACTAGGACTGTGTGTCTGGGAATCCGGTCCTATAACTAGGACTGTGTGTCTGGGAATCCGGTCCTATAACTAGGACTGTGTGTCTGGGGATCCGGTCCTATAACTAGGACTGTGTGTCTGGGAACCCGGCCCTATAACTAGGACTGTGTGTCTGGGAACCCGGCCCTATAACTAAAATAACATCATCTGGGACTCTGTGCCATTCATACAAACTCTGATAAGGTTATCGAATGAATCAATATGGTGTAAGAGTGAATGAATCAATATGGTGTAAGAATGAATCAATATGGTGTATGTAAGAATGAATCAATATGGTGTACGAATGAATCAATATGGTGTATGTAAGAATGAATCAATATGGTGTATGTAAGAATGAATCAATATGGTGTATGTAAGAATGAATCAATATGGTGTATGTAAAAATGAATCAATATGGTGTACGAATGAATCAATATGGTGTAAGAATGAATCAATATGGTGTACGAATGAATCAATATGGTGTAAGAATGAATCAATATGGTGTATGTAAGAATGAATCAATATGGTGTACGAATGAATCAATATGGTGTACGAATGAATCAATATGGTGTAAGAATAAATCAATATGGTGTACGAATGAATCAATATGGTGTAAGAATGAATCAATATGGTGTAAGAATGAATCAATATGGTGTAAGAATGAATCAATATGGTGTATGTAAGAATGAATCAATATGGTGTATGTAAGAATGAATCAATATGGTGTACGAATGAATCAATATGGTGTAAGAATGAATCAATATGGTGTAAGAATGAATTGCGTCTTTTCACTTTTGGTACAGTATGTTATGTTGGGCTATATGGTCCCTACTTCGTCGAAGGGAAATGACGATATTCATTTGCCTCGAACTCTAGGACCTGGGTTAGTGTACTGTTGTTGTCTTTACACTGGTTAATATCATAGAGAAAAGCACCAACTGTCCTGGTGCAAAACATGGCAATGGGGTAAAGCAATAACAACATATTTCCACCACAGATCAACAATCATAAGAGGGAGGGAACTACTAATCTCACAGAGCCAGACGAGAGGCTCAGAACCTGGTATGATAAGGTACAGGGCTGCCCAGCCCTCTTCCTGGAGATCTACTGTCCTGTAGGGTTTTCAGTCCAACCCTCTTCCTGGAGATCTACTGTCCTGTAGGTTTTCAGTCCAACCCTCTTCCTGGAGATCTACCGTCCTGTAGGTTTTCAGTCCAACCCTCTTCCTGGAGATCTACTGTCCTGTGGGTTTTCAGCCCAACCCTCTTCCTGGAGATCTACTGTCCTGTGGGTTTTCAGCCCAACCCTCTTCCTGGAGATCTACTGTCCTGTAGGTTTTCAGTCCAACCCTCTTCCTGGAGATCTACTGTCCTGTGGGTTTTCAGCCCAGCCCTCTTCCTGGAGATCTACTGTCTTGTAGGGTTTCAGCCCAACCCTCTTCCTGGAGATCTACTGTCTTGTAGGGTTTCAGTCCAACCTTCTTCCTGGAGATCTACTGTCCTGTGGGTTTTCAGCCCAACCCTCTTCCTGGAGATCTACTGTCCTGTAGGGTTTTCAGTCCAACCCTCTTCCTGGAGATCTACTGTCCTGTGGGTTTTCAGCCCAACCCTCTTCCTGGAGATCTACTGTCCTGTAGGTTTTCAGTCCAACCCTCTTCCTGGAGATCTACTGTCTTGTAGGGTTTCAGCCCAACCCTCTTCCTGGAGATCTACTGTCCTGTAGGTTTTCAGTCCAACCCTCTTCCTGGAGATCTACTGTCTGTATGTTTTCAGTCCAACCCTCTTCCTGGAGATCTACTGTCCTGTAGGTTTTCAGTCCAACCCTCTTCCTGGAGATCTACTGTCCTGTAGGTTTTCAGTCAAGGTCTGGTATAATATATTAGAACAAACCAACTCTGTAGCAGTAAAGTCTGACACGCGACATTAGGAGGCGACAAGATCTTTGATGCAGTTTGCAACATCTACTATGTTTTACTCCCATTATTGAAGGTTGGGAACGAGGCTTTTCAGAACAACAACAAACTCACTGTCCACGGCACATCTGAAACTAGATCTACACTTTGTTCATTATAATGGTAAATTGCTTGGTTCAGACAAAAGGGTGATTATTGGGTTACTGAAGGCAGTAGAACAGAGATCCTCCATTTCAGGAGGGAAAAAAACCTACCGAGATGTCTGTGAATAACTTTAAATGCAAATGGAACCAATTCTGGGGATGATTCCACCAACTAGCCGACCGACATATGTTCTGTTCGATCCCTAGTTATGAAAATAACAGGACACGACTTGACAGATATCATCGTCGTCTACAAGCAGTGGTGGGGACAGATCGATGAGGATAGAGGAGAGAGAGGGGACAGACAGGTCCAGCCTGGAGCTGTCTGTAGTTGCCAGTCTCGCCTGTATCCCCATACATCCCTGGAGTTTAGTCCACTGTCTGTTCTCTGCCGAAATAGTGGCAGAGGTTGAGCTCTTGATCCATCTCTGGTCTGAACAGCTGGGCATGACAATTGGGAGATGTTACCCCAAATCTGGATGTGTCTCACGTGAAGAGCTGCGGTCTGGACATTTCCCCACGAAGTCTGGCACTCGTTCACTTCGCATCTGTTTAGGGATTTGAGTCACAAATGAGAGAATGACAAAGTATGTAGCTAGTAGCTGGTAGCTAGTAGCTGGTAGCTAGTAGCTGGTAGCTAGTAGCTGGTAGCTAGTAGCTGGTAGCTAGCTACATATCGTTATAATATGGCTGAGAAGACCTTTGTCAAATGCTGGACAGGTTGCACTGTCAGAGATGATCTTGTCTAGAAGCTGGAGAGGCAGCCTGTGGATGGACAAACATACATACACCATTCAAAATATAGCTAGGACTTTTATTTATTTATATATAAATATAGCTAGGACTTTTATTTATAGATAAATATAGCTAGGACTTTTATTTATAGATATATATAGCTAGGACTTTTATTTATTTATATATATATATATATAGCTAGGACTTTTATTTATAGATAAATATAGCTAGGACTTTTATTTATAGATATATATAGCTAGGACTTTTATTTATAGATAAATATAGCTAGGACTTTTATTTATAGATATATATAGCTAGGACTTTTATTTATAGATATATATAGCTAGGACTTTTATTTATAGATATATATAGCTAGGACTTTTATTTATAGATATATATAGCTAGGACTTTTATTTATAGATAAATATAGCTAGGACTTTTATTTATATAGCTAGGACTTTTATTTATAGATATATATAGCTAAGAAAATAGGTAGCTGTTTTTAAATTGCACAAATGACCTTCCACAAATGTGATCCAAATGAGCTATTATGGCAAACAACCTGTGGCACATTAGAGAGGAATACAATGACAACCAATAAGTCGTGCTACATACGTTTAGTATTAGCTAGCTAGCTATTGTGGCTACCCCATTCATAGTCGCTAACTGCTTTAGCACGTATTGACGATAGTATTTTCTGGCCAGGGGAATTTTGTTTACATCCCCGACGCTCACTTTGAACTTTAAAACGCATCGCTTGTGGCACGGATTTTGGAAACATAAGGAACGTATATTTTATATAACGAGAAATTATATACAGTACCAGTCAAAGGTGTGGACACACCTACTCATTCAAAAGGTTTTTCTTAATTTTTACTATTTTCTACATTGTAGAATAGTAGTGAAGACGTGTTATTTCATAATTTTGACATATGGAATCATGTAGCAACCAAAAAGTGTTAAATAAATCAAAATATATTTTAAATTCTTCAAAGTACATTTTGGCTGATTTTCCTTCACTCTGTGATCCAACTCATCCCAAACCATCTCAATTGTGTTGACGTCGGGTGATTGCGGAGGCCAGGTCATCTGAAGCAGCACTCCATCACTCTCCTTCTTCCCTGTACAACTGACTAGGTATCCTCCCCTTTCCCTGTACAACTGACTAGGTATCCCCCCCCCCTTCCCTGTACAATTGACTAGGTATCCCCCCCTTTCCCCGTACAACTGACTAGGTATCCCCCCCTTTCCCCGTACAACTGACTAGGTATCCCCCCCTTTCCCCGTACAACTGACTAGGTATCCCCCCCTTTCCCCGTACAACTGACTAGGTATCCCCCCCTTTCCCCGTACAACTGACTAGGTATCCCCCCCTTTCCCTGTACAACTGACTAGGTATCCCCCCCTTTCCCTGTACAACTGACTAGGTATCCCCCCCCTTTCCCTGTACAACTGACTAGGTATCCCCCCCTTTCCCTGTACAACTGACTAGGTATCCCCCCCTTTCCCTGTACAACTGACTAGGTATCCCCCCCTTTCCCTGTACAACTGACTAGGTATCCCCCCCTTTCCCTGTACAACTGACTAGGTATCCCCCCCCGTTCCCTGTACAACTGACTAGGTATCCCCCCCTTTCCCTGTACAACTGACTAGGTATCCCCCCCTTTCCCTGTACAACTGACTAGGTATCCCCCCTTTCCCTGTACAACTGACTAGGTATCCCCCTTTCCCTGTACAACTGACTAGGTATCCCCCCTTTCCCTGTACAACTGACTAGGTATCCCCCCTTTCCCTGGACAACTGACTAGGTATCCCCCCTTTCCCTGTACAACTGACTAGGTATCCCCCCTTTCCCTGTACAACTGACTAGGTATCCCCCCTTTCCCTGTACAACTGACTAGGTATCCCCCCTTTCCCTGTACAACTGACTAGGTATCCCCCCTTTCCCTTTACAACTGACTAGGTATCCCCCCCTTTCCCTGTACAACTGACTAGGTATCCCCCCCCTTTCCCTGTACAACTGACTAGGTATCCCCCCTTTCCCTTTCCACTATGCTTCACGGTGGGAACCACACATGCAGAGATCATCCGTTCACCTACTCTGCGTCTCACAAAGACACAGCAGTTGGAACCAAAAATCTCAAATTTGTACTCATCAGACCAAAGGACAGATTTCCACTGGTCTAATGTCCACTGCTCATGTTTCTTTGCCCAACAAGTCTCTTCTTCTTATTGGTGTCCTTTAGTAGTGGTTTCTTTGCAGCAATTCAACCATTAAGGCCTGATTCATACAGTCTCCTCTGAACAGTTGATGTTGAGATGTGTCTGTTACTTGAACTCTGTGAAGCATTTATTTGGGCTGTAATCTGAGGTGCAGTTAACTCTGATGAACTTATCCTCTGCAGCAGAGGTAACTCTGGGTCTTCCTTTCCTGTGGCGGTCCTCATGAGAGCCAGTTTCAACATAACACTTGATGGTTTTGCGACTGCACTTGAAGAAACTTTAAAAGTTCTTGAAATTTCCGGATTAACTGACCTTCATGTCTTAAAGTAATGATGGACTGTCGTTTCTGTTTGCTTATTTTAGCTGTTCTTGCCATAATATGGACTTGGTCTTTTACCAAATAGGGTTATCTTCTGTATACCACACCTACCTTGTCACAACACAACTGACGCATTAAGGAAAGAAATTCCACAAATTTACTTTGAACAAGGCTCACCTGTTAATTGAAATGCATTCCAGGTGACTACCTCATGAATCTGGTTGAGAGAATGCCAAGCGTGTGCAAAGCTGTCATCAAGGCAAAGGGTGGCTACTTTGAAGAATCTCAAATATATTTTTATTTGTTGAACACTTTTTGTTGGTTACTACATGATTCCATATGTGTTATTTCATAGTTTGTCTTCACTATTATTCTACTTTTTTTTTTAAAGTCTAATAAATCAATTGAATACACACCATCAAAATAAATGATTTACTTATTTTAGGCAGGTCTAAAGAAACATTATGATATGAAGGAAATATGTTTCAGAAGAACAGAATGAGTTGGCCTACTGTACATTATATGGCTATGCACCATGCCATAGGCTGTTGGTTTGTTCATTTAGTAGACAAGAAGAATTAGCTGAAAAGGATATTTCTCCCATCCAGGAGCGCGTGAGCATATGAAGCAGGTCTTTATAGAGTTATTTGGCAACTTTAGCTGTGAATGATACAAACCTTAACATGTTTAAGACATTCTAATGCAGGAACAAGTGTGATGATTGAGAGGGGCGGTACAGGTGTTTATGATGCTAATGATCTGTTTCCGTTTCTACCGTTGTGACTAGATGGAGTAGGTCTACAGCTCCAAAGTGGCCGCGTCGGGGACAACAGTTGTTGACAACCGTAGCGTTGTCGCTAAGCCTAACCCTTTTCTTAACCTCATTCTCCCAAGCCACTACGTTAATTCACCTAACCTGTTAAAACGAATTATCCTAACCTGCCATGTCAGTTATCCTAACCTGCTTTATAAAACGAACCATCTGCCCTGACATACCATCAGTATTACCACACAGGAATGCGCACACATGTACGAAAACCCCAAATTGAGGGCCGCAATCATATTATTATCTCGCAGATGGCTACATAAGTAAACAAAGGACTGCCCAGCAAAAACTGGTCATCCAACAACTCTTACGTTTTAATCCTATTATAATCATTAAGATACTCACAGAAACTCTTCAAAGACACCAACATCATCAGTAAATGCTATATTCCCGGGGGGGGGGGGGGGGGGGGGGGCAATGTCCGTATTTGACACCCTCTTGCGAGCTCTTACGAGAACCAGTTCTACGATTTTTTTTGCCCCCCAGCCGTCTGACTGCCCTTTACGGAGATTGCGCTGTTGAACTGTCACACAAATCCTAAAGCCCTCCCCTCAATTTTCCTCCCATTACTGTAATTATGTAAAAAAATAAAAAACGTCTGAAACTAGATTGCCAGCATACTGGTGTTGACGAGAGAGAAAACAACTGTAGGGGGAGGTTTTCTTTTGCACTGTTCGACCAATCCAATGGATAAATTAATATGGAGTCCTTGATAACACAGAGTTTCTAAAGCCAGAGGCGCAACATTGCGGTACTTCCGGGAACACTTGCGAAACAGACCAGACCGGTGTTTGAGAAGTCAATGAGAGAAGTGAACAATTCTTCCTTCGACAACTAAAAGGCACAACCTACATCCGAGCCAATGTCTTATACGTAGTTCAAAGTGTTATTACTCCAACCTCGTGAAGGTAAAACAAGCATCAAAAAACAGACAAGTTTGTATTTTCGTAAAAAAAAAAATCTTTTTTTTTTTACAGGAGTGCCTTTTGATTTGACGTCATGCACATGCGCAGTTCGGCGATATATAGGACCGTTAGACCCAATGACGTGTTTCTACGGATGAGCTTTTTTCTTTTGCCAGCCAAGGTCGCCATGTGTGATCGGATAAGCAGCTTTTAGCCTGTCTTCATACCAAAGATGTGTATATAACTAACCCAAGAGACCACAGCCTGTCCACTTCCAAATATGAAAAAATGTCATATTGGGGCAGAATGATTTATTATTTATTTATCTTGCACCCCAGTATCTCTACTTGCACATCCATCTTCTGCATTGTAATTACTTCACCACCATGGCCTATTTATTGCCTTTACCTCCCTTATTCTACCTCATTTGTACACACTGTAAATATACCTTTTCTACTGTATTATTGACTGTTTGTAACTGTGTTGTATGTGTCGAACTGCTTTGCTTTATTCTTGGCCAGGTCGCAGTTGTAAATGAGAACTTGGTCTCAACTATCCTACCTGGTTAAATAAAGGTGAAATAAAAAACAGCAAGGTGGGCAGAGCCAAGCACCAGCTAGTGAGATCCTATTGGCGCGTTGTAGCATTTATTTGCATATTTCCGTTAGGGAACGCCTACTATGTGAAGTGCGCCCGTGACGTAACTAAACTTGCCTTCGGACTTCTAAACTACGCATTTTTTATTACTTTGGCAAAGAGTCAAGTTTCTAGACAGATCAATCTGGGTATATCTTCTCTGCTGCTCACTGGGCTTCCAACATATTTGGTAGTGTGAGTAGAAACGCCAACCAGATGCTACATTAGCTCATTCGAGGCTTTTATTTGATTTATCATTTTATTTAACTAGGCAAGTCAGTTAAGAACATATTCTTATTTACTGTGACGGCTGTAGAGAAATGCTAATTCTTATGTAGGTGACCAAACTATTGTTAAGGGGGGGCTACAACTCAGAGTTGAGCCTGTGGGGTCCCCTACAGGATAGCTCCCGCATTACACTAATGGCCAAAACCAGCGCACACACATGATCTCCGTTGTCTCTGAACGTTGAATGCCCGAAGAGGATTCTACGATGACGGACAGACAACTGAGCCAATGGCGGAAGACTACAGACTACACCCCAGCTGAACCAATCCAAAGATCCGATCTTCCAGAATCAACCTACTTTCTTTTCTATATAATAGTGGTGTACTGATTGTAACGGCCTCTTCTTCGTCTGCGCTTCCGTACGAACCAGCGGGAGAGCCGTAATTACGCTGTTCTAGATATCTTCACTCTGAATAAACTGTAGCTTGTCATACAATTTACCACCTTGTCTGAATCGATCCTTGACCGACTCGTCCGTCTACATATCCAATTACTAACAGAAATGGTAGCAGAGGATGGTTTACTAACGATCCAGTCGAAGTGAGTTGATTTGGGTGTGGAGGAGGCGAGTTGGGGAAAGGACGATTCATTAAATAAATAAGAAAGACGGGTGAAGACTTTCGGGGGAGGGCAACAATTCTGCTCAACTCGGAAAACTGATTTCAAGGTGCACCATAAAAAAAAAAAA
Source organism: Oncorhynchus kisutch (assembly GCF_002021735.2). Lineage (NCBI taxonomy): Eukaryota > Metazoa > Chordata > Actinopteri > Salmoniformes > Salmonidae > Oncorhynchus > Oncorhynchus kisutch. The sequence continues at coordinate 53,616,725 of NC_034180.2, read as the reverse complement.
TAAGGTAAGCAAAAGCCTGTTAAATCAAACTTTGCATATTGTCGAATAGTCTGTCCAAATTTTATCAGTTTTTCCGAGTAAGTATGAATTCTTGTGTAAATTTATAATTTGCTGACGAGTCGAAATAACAGTGTACGTGAACATATGTAGTAACGAACCGGCGACGGCCGGTGTGATTTAAATCATTGATGAGATATCAGTAAGGGGATAGCTAATTACTATTCATTAACTCTGGCGCCGAGGGGACAAATTGTAATTTTGGGACCCGTGACCCGGTCAGCACAGTCTGCTAGCTTTCAATGATGAGTGATCACTGTTTTGTCTTTGATAGTTCCGATAGGGGTCGGGAATAGAGATCAGTAGGGGATAGCTAATTACTATTCATTAAATCTGCAGCCGAGGGGACAAATTGTAATTTTGGGACCCGTGACCCGGTGTGGTTCAGTCTGATAGAGATTCACCGATAGGGGTCGGACATGTGTAATAATTCTGATAGGGGTCAGCTCGATAGGGATCAGGATAGAGATCAGTAGGGGATAGCTAATTACTATTCTTCAAATCTGGCGCCGAGGGGGATAAATTGTAATTTTATCCTGTGGTCCGGTACGGCTCAGTCTGATAGAAATTCACTGATAAGGATCGGCTTTCAGGGGTCAGAGATATAACGTGCTGTTTTGTCTTGTTTTGTCTATTTGTAACTGTTTATGTTATGTTATGTTAAAATGCAATGTGGTTGTAATTGTTTCCATTAAGATTGTTGGTGGTTAGATAGAGGGAGAGAGAGAGAATTATAATAAGGGATATTGGATAAATCCGAAACTTCTATATTGTACCTATGTACCTATGTTAATAGGTACATGTATAAATGTATAATCAGGAATGAAATGACTGATGTATAATTGAAATAATATCTGAATATAATATTTAAATATTGAGACTAAATAGTCGAATAGATCCCTTGGTTGTGCGCTCCATAATGCTATACAAACCCATGCGGTTTTTCTCAACCTGAATATACGAAGGAGAAGCTCTGAGATAAGGCAGAGCACGAGCAATAGTGTCTCTTCGAATACCTCGTGGGCATTAATCAACGTCGGGCGAAGTATATGCTAACTATATTCAGATAGAAGGAGAGAATTTCGATTAAAACTACGATTAAATTCCGATTGAATTAAATTAAATTACGTTTAAAGCAAATTCACAATGGCGAACCCCAATACTCCAAAGCTGAGGTTTAATGAGTTCCTAGAACAAAAAATTGAATATAGATCAGGGGGACAGGAACAATGGAAGCCTATAAAGAAAGTTTGGGAGGGATTGAAGTTAAAATGGACACAAGCAGGTTATCTAGGGGGGTGGCCGCCAACAGGGGCCCAGCTGAAAACAATGTAATGTGAGTTGAGACGGACGTAGCAGGAGGCCAGAGACAAGGAAGTTGAAAGAAATAAAAGCCATGTATTTAAGAACCAAGGGACCAAACAGAGAATGAACAGAAGGCGGGGCCATTGCGTCTCCCACTGGTCTGCTTACTGGCGTAAATAAAGATTTGTAAGAATCAAATCCTGTGCATGAAACACGCTTGATATTCAGTCGGGGACTAATATCGATATGAATGAGGTCGGGGACAAAGCGAGTGTGGTACATGAGGTGTTTCAGTTGGAGCCGGAACCGGTGAGAATGTTGAAAAAGTCGCAGGCTTGCTGATGAGAGTTATATCATAGAATATTGAGGGGGGTGCATGACTGTTGGAAAGAGTGTTAAACTCTATTAACGCAAAATTCTTTTTGCGGATTTATATTATGAGGTTTGAACTATACTAATGTTGTAGAATTACATAATCAACATCTGAACATACTTACGTTAAACATTAATTGAGCCACTGAGTAATAGATAAGCTGTACACTAGGTACGGGGCGACGGGTGTGGTCGATGTAAGACGGGAGTGGTGTTCTAACCAAATTATTTAGTTATTTTAATTCATTTACACAAGTACTTCCCGGGTATTGATTTTGGTTTGATTGTTCAGATAACAGCATTGAAATTAAACAGGAGGTCAAGGTATACTAACATTAGAATCTGTTTTCATTATGGAGAACAATGAAAGGCCCGCAGAGTGGATTGCAGGCTGAGGTTTTTATGTTAAAGGGACAGTGCACATTTATCACAGTTGTGTGTGTCTGTCTAATGGCTGGGTATTTAAGAAGTATTTTGGGGAGACAATTTGGAGAAACACGAATAAGACATGAAACATCGAGACAAATTATTTGAGTTTGAGGGGATTATCATAATTATTAGGTTTTGTTTTTGTAGTAAATGTTTGGGTTAAGGGGATTTCCATGTTCCCAGAGACATGATATTTTAAAGAGGCACGCTCACATATGGAACCTTTATGAGTCTTTTATTTTATGAGTTTTAATTACACAAGTGATTTTTATTTTATTTTAAGGATAAAGGGTTCTTTAATATGTCTAATATGGTATGGAACACGAATGTGGGGGGATGGTGTAACCCGTGACCGGATTTCATGGCTCTCTCGGGTGGTCTGATCAGCCACAAGGGGGTGCCATTTGAATAATACATTTGTGGTCATGGGTAATACTGTTTAAAAAAATAAAAAAAAATAAATAAATAAATATTTTTTGGAAATTAATTTTTTTAAGGTAACTTAATTATAGTGGAGTTTACTTAACCTATATAAATACTTTAGTAATTGCCACCATAGACATGTTTTTCTAAAAATAAAAATCCATGAGTTTAGATAAAGCCAAACAGTGGGACATTTAGTTAAAATGTGGAAACATGGGAAAAGGCAGACAGATGAGCCCTCCCCCGCACTGCAGAAACCTTGACGGTTGGAGAGCAGAGAGGAGAAGTTTTAGAAGGGAGCCAGGACGAACAAGGATAACGGAGTGTGTAGATAACAGTCACTGAGTGGAGACAAAAGGGAGAATTGGACATGTGGAAAATTTAAAGGGGCGCTCCTACATGATAATGTCAGAACAGAAGGATAATATACTAATCTTACCTAAGTCATTATTTAGAGTAGGTAAGGTTGTTACCTGGGCATAGCCAGGTATCAAAAGGGGGATAGGTAAATTGTGGTCTAGGATAGGATGGGGCCTATTGGATAAGAAACTAATATTTTAAAAATGTAGTTAACAAATGGGCATAGAAGTTAAAGATAGAATCAGATAAAACATGAGAAACTGTTTGTTAACCAAGCCTGTATGTCCAGCATTTTATGCACTATCGAACAATAAACAGTGTTCGAGAGGAGAACTGGAATTAACAGAATTCCGGGGGCCATCTCTCGAATGAAGAAAATCCTCCCTGTCCTGTCACCCCTGTTTTTGTTCATAGAAGTGAAGATGTGTCTGGCTCTTGCTAAGTGATGTGTTCTCGGGGAAAGGGTGGGGCTTCACATGGAAGCTGTTTGTCTGAGCTGTCTTATCGTGGGTGACATCCCAAATAACACAGCTCTGGACGAATCAGTACCCGAAGCCTCAGCTGGTTTGACCACCCTGGATCACGGGTTGACAGAAAACACTGGGGTGGATACTTCTCTGATTAATTGGGTTTGATAATATGTTTAGAAAATGGGGAAAATATTATGATCACTGTATTGTGGGCTACATTCACCTGTGTGACTGTTTTAGTTTTATGGGGCTGTTGTCTAACTCCCTGTCTGAGGCCTTATTTCCAGGACTCTGGAGAAATCGATGGAAATAGATGGTGATGTACCAGCGGATTCCAGGGTCTGACCCGTGGAATGCTGAATGTATGTCTACAGAACAAGTGGACGAAAATGATAAATGAAATTATATTAAATTGGGAGGGTGTCCGTATGGGGATTACAGGATAACCGACTTGGGACAGTTCTGGGATTGGAAGAGAGGGTATCCTTATAGCATAGGGGATCCCACAAAGGTGGATAGGTTTTCCATGATATGGGAAAACCTGGGAGCACTGTTGAACTTTGTAAAGGTGATGAAATCTTGCTAACCATCAAAACTATTAAGCTCTCTGATGCAGGCACTTACACCCTCGGACTACAAAGGACCGGGACAGACACGATGGGTGTGTTTTCTATTAAGGTGCTGCCAAAACCAGAGGTCCCAGATGAACCAGGGCCAGACACACTCCTCTACCACCCCTGGACCGAACCTGCCACCACTGTATTAAAAAATCCCATTCAGGTAATAATTGTTAGACTATTCAGCTATTGATCAATTAGGCACTGAGACTGGTGTTATTGGTAGGGACAATTTGTGGCTTTCTTATGAGGTACAGTTAAGACCCTGAAAAGAAAGGACTACATGAGTTACATGAAACATTGGTCATGATGGACCTGTTCTGGCTACACACCCATTTGCTATAGGAGAAGGAGAGGGGTGGTTGTGTATTCTGAGAGGTTTATACCTGGTTGAGGCCAATTCAACTCTCTGTTCCTCTTTGAGCCTTGTGTTTCCTACAGTACCTCCTCATCGGGCCCCTTGGGGTGTTGAGGCATATGGGGGCAATTACAGTTGCATCACGGGTACAGGTAATGGCATTGATTATGGGAGATTGCCTGAAGCTGATTGCAGTAGTAACATAACCATTAATTCCACTTGGCCAGTTACAGGCCTAAACCAAACTAGTGGTCTGGCTGATGTGTGGTGGATCTGTGGACCCAAAAGAGTGCTGAGACCCATTCTTAGAGGAGACTGGCAAGGTACGTGTGCTCTGACCAGTTTGATAATTCCACTGACCATTGTTGATGTTACTGCTGAACAGTTGTTGGGTTCTGTATCCAGGGGACCTGAAAACATTCCATCCCATGGGAGACATAGAAGTAGTGCTCCATGGACAGAGGATGTAGTTGACATACACACTAACCTGTTGGGAGTGCCGGTGGGGGTTCCTCATGAGCTTCAGGCCTTGGGCAGGAATGATGGATTATAGGTCCAGCCATAGTGGATGCAAGACAGACTGCATGGATTCATTACATCTACTATGATCAACAGCGTTTTGTTAATTACCCCCGTGATGCACTCACTGGTATGTCTGAACAGTTTGAGGCCACATCTAGGGTTGCCAGACAGAATAGACTTGCTTTGGATATGCTTCTTGCCAGTCAGGGGGGCGTATGCAAGATGTTCGGTGAACAATGTTGCACGTATATTCCTAATAACACCAGTCCAGATGGTAGTATATCTAAGGCCCTTAGTGGGCTTGATGCACTATCTGCTGAGATGAGGACCATGGCGGGGGTGGAGGAGTCTGGCCTGTTCTCTTGAGTGGGAGCCTGGTTTTGGTAAGTAAACTAGAATGGTGGTTACTGGATTTCTGACCCTAATTTTTGTTATTGACGTGTTGTGCTGCTTGCATCATACCGTGTTTTAAGAAGTCTGTTACAGATGTGGTGAAGGCTTCAGGCATGATGATGCCTTTGCTTGATGCTCCAGTTGGAGATGCTGATACTGAAGCATGCTTTCAGGGGAGGATGAGACTGACTGAGGATGACCCATGGTATGCTGTGGGCGAGGTAGTAGAATAAATCTTACACCACCACAGTTCCTTGTTATACATCTTTATGATGGGTTTTCTTTCCAGTATGTTTGTTCTCCCTGTTGTGAAGGTTTTGAGTCCCTGGGTGGCATGAAGCCCAACTGGTGCAGGATAGGAGTAGCTGAGAGGACCAGATGGTTTATAATAATGCTTTGCTTTGCTTTACTCTGTTTTCCATGACCAAAGTTTTATATCTTACATGTCAATAAACAATAAAGTGTTATCCTGTTTTTGCTAAGTGACACCCTTGTGGGTGTCAAAAGGGGGACTTAAATTTCACAAAAAAAAATGTTAATGTTCTGTTTTTGAATGAGCTGTTCTCTTTTGACATGAAGGTATTTTAAACTCTGTGACTGTTATATGATTCATTGCTGAGTTTTTGTTCACACCCTGGGGGTGTGACTTGAAACATTGTTAAAAGTGTCAGGGCCAGGGGACTTTCTCATGCTGGAAAAATACAGAAGGGAGGGCACATTCAGAGCGTGGGGTTGCGAGAACAAGCGTTTTTTGTTGTTGTTAGATAACAGGAGCCAGGTGCGTGATAACGGTATGGAGCATGAGAGCCTGGCTGCAACTTCTCTTATGACATTCCAGAATCGCATTGCAGTAGATATGCTACTGGCGGAGAAAGGTGGAGCTTGTACTATGTTTGGTGAACAGTGTTGCACTTTCATCCCTAATAACGCAGCCTCCGATGGTAGCTTGACCATGGCCCTAGAAGGTTTGAGGACGCTTAATGGTAAAATGAAATCTCATTCTGGGATGGATACCTCGATGTGGGACTCCTGGATGAGTGCGTTTGGTAAATATAAAACCCTGGTGTCCTCCATTTTGGTATCCATTTCGGTGTTCGCTGCCATTTTAGTTCTCTGTGGATGCTGTTGCATTCCATGCATCCGTTCCCTTGCCACTAGGGTTATCTCTAAAGCCATTGACCCTTCCTCCCCTTCCCAGATGTTTCCTCTGCTGGATAAAGACCTACTTGAATTCGAGGATGAGGAGGAGAGTGCCTATTAGATTTACATTATATCTGCTGTTGCCTTATGGGGATGTATGTATGTGTTATGCAAGTGGATCATTCCGCCTGACTTGCCTAGTTTAAGTCACATCTCTTTGGAGATGTGAAGAGAGGGAATCACAACTTTTTCCTGCGGGAAAAAAGTTGGCTTATGTAGACAAGCATTTACTTTTATTTTGAGCTGTTGTTCTCCGCTCTGTAAAATGAGGGTTGTAAGTTCCTAGGTGGCTGGTAGCCAACTTAGTACATAGTGGGATTGAATGGAGAACATGATGTAATACATATCTATTTCTGTTTAAAACTGTGCCTTATTTCATAGTCCCCTTGGGAGAAGTTTCTCTTTGTGTCTGGATCCAGTTAGGTTGTGTCACGTCTCTGGTGAGACGTGAAGAGAGGGTTTTGTAGAGAAATGCTAATTCTTATGTAGGTGACCAAACTATTGTTAAGGGGGGGCTACAACTCAGAGTTGAGCCTGTGGGGTCCCCTACAGGATAGCTCCCGCATTACACTAATGGCCAAAACCAGCGCACACACATGATCTCCGTTGTCTCTGAACGTTGAATGCCCGAAGAGGATTCTACGATGACGGACAGACAACTGAGCCAATGGCGGAAGACTACAGACTACACCCCAGCTGAACCAATCCAAAGATCCGATCTTCCAGAATCAACCTACTTTCTTTTCTATATAATAGTGGTGTACTGATTGTAACGGCCTCTTCTTCGTCTGCGCTTCCGTACGAACCAGCGGGAGAGCCGTAATTACGCTGTTCTAGATATCTTCACTCTGAATAAACTGTAGCTTGTCATACAATTTACCACCTTGTCTGAATCGATCCTTGACCGACTCGTCCGTCTACATATCCAATTACTAACACGGCCTACCCCCGGACGACGCTGGCGCACTATGGGACTCCCAATCACGGCCGGTTGTGATACAGCCTGGAATCGAACCAGGGTGTCTGTAACGCCTCAAGCACTGAGACCGCTGCGCCACTCAGGAGCCCATTGCTAAGCTTAGTACAATAATACAATTTGATATTAGGCCATCCAAAATGAAACAAACATAACATTTCATTTTGAGCAAGCATGGCACATACCTTTTATTTAAATAATTTTGTCCTAACATTTCACAAGATAAAATAGATATAATAGTACATTTGACTTTGATGATCACATTTTGATTAATAGAAACTGATGAAAAAGAAAATGTCTACTTCCAGCATCAAGGAGCAGCTGGTGAACCTATACAATTGTTATAATTTAAAAAAGACAGACCCACAAACACATAGCTTAATGTTCTGTCATATATTAACATTTCAATGGTTCAATTACATAAGCAGAAATCAAATTCTAATGTTGTTTTCCCCTTCAACTCTCCATCAGAAGTACCTGGAACTAACCTGATGATCATCAAAACAATGAAAGATAATGTACAGTGTGTAATGTTATTAATACAAGGCTACAATAGATCTAGATTGATTCACAATGAGTCTTAAAAATGTTCTATGGATCATGGACAGACCGCTGTGTGTGTGTGTACGTAGACTGGTTCTGAGCCTCTGCACCATACAGTCACGAGACCAGAGAGGGTCAGGGCTAGGTCTGATGCAGTCGAAAATTAAGGTTGTTCTAAATGGCACCGTATTTCCCCCCAGGATTAGAGGGATAGGAGACCCATAGGCCTCTGGTCTAAAGTAGTACACTAATATATATATATATATATATATATATGGAATAGGGTGCCATTTGGCCAGTTGACTGGCAGTAACTAGGTAGGTTGACCCGTAAGAAAAAATTAAAACAAGATCATTTGGTTCTCATTTAACCCATATGATATTGACAGATGGGAGAAAAAAACATGAACCCCCCCCCCAAAAAATGGTGTCTGTGTTTATTAATAGTGAGAGACGCCAAGCTCCAATTGCCAGAGACTGAGGCAGCTCAGGGGACTGTCCCAAATGGCACCCTATTCCCTACATAGTGCACACTCCTGTCAACCAGAGCCCTATTCCCTACATAGTGCACACTCCTGTCAACCAGAGCCCTATTCCCTACATAGTGCACACTCCTGTTGACCAGAGCCCTATTCCCTACATAGTGCACACTCCTGTCGACCAGAGCCCTATTCCCTACATAGTGCACTCCTGTCAACCAGAGCCCTATTCCCTACATAGTGCACACTCCTGTCAACCAGAGCCCTATTCCCTACATAGTGCACATTCCTGTTGACCAGAGCCCTATGGGAATCCTATGGCACCCAGTCAAAATGAATTCTCCGTTATAAGGAAGAGAGTGCCTTTTAGGAAGCAGCCTTGTTTTAGAAAAACAAGTCGTAGCTCAGTGAGGAGGAAGGGACATCGATTCTCGTTAGCGTTAACAAACCCCATGCATATCTGCATATTCATAATGACAAAGAAAACAGCAACATGTTTTCTCACCATGGAATTGATAAGTTAGTTTAAATAAGAGGCTAAATTTGGCCTGTTCTGCCCTGGCTAACAATACATCACAATAACAAAGATACCATTACATGGAACGGCATCTAACAAACAGGTTGAAAGGTGGTATAAACGCAGAGCCTTGGTAATAACCACAGGTCTACTTCAACAAGGAGTGGTCTAAACCATAAGGTTCCATCTCAGAGAGAAGCCGTAGTCGTGACAACAACATAAAGCAACCCAAGGCACGCAGGTACTCCCTTTAGTTTACAGAGCGGTGCAAGGCAGAACAGACAAGAGACTAAAAAATACAAAACTATGAATGTTTTCTTTTCTAACAAATCCTTGGTCAGCAAAAGAGCATAGTACTGTATGGAGGAGGGGTCAGAGAGGGAGGGGTCAGAGAGAGAGGGGATAGTACTGTATGGAGGAGGGGTCAGAGAGAGAGGGGATAGTACTGTATGGAGGAGGGGTCAGAGAGGGAGGGGATAGTACTGTATGGAGGAGGGGTCAGAGAGGGAGGGGATAGTACTGTATGGAGGAGGGGTCAGAGAGAGAGAGGGGATAGTACTGTATGGAGGAGGGGTCAGAGAGAGAGGGGATAGTACTGTATGGAGGAGGGGTCAGAGAGGGAGGGGATAGTACTGTATGGAGGAGGGGTCAGAGAGGGAGGGGATAGTACTGTATGGAGGAGGGGTCAGAGAGAGAGAGGGGATAGTACTGTATGGAGGAGGGGTCAGAGAGGGAGGGGATAGTACTGTATGGAGGAGGGGTCAGAGAGGGAAGGGGTCAGAGAGAGAGGGGATAGTACTGTATGGAGGAGGGGTCAGAGAGAGAGGGGATAGTACTGTATGGAGGAGGGGTCAGAGAGGGAGGGGATAGTACTGTATGGAGGAGGGGTCAGAGAGGGAGGGGATAGTACTGTATGGAGGAGGGGTCAGAGAGAGAGAGGGGATAGTACTGTATGGAGGAGGGGTCAGAGAGGGAGGGGATAGTACTGTATGGAGGAGGGGTCAGAGAGGGAGGGGATAGTACTGTATGGAGGAGGGGTCAGAGAGAGAGGGGATAGTACTGTATGGAGGAGGGGTCAGAGAGAGAGGGGATAGTACTGTATGGAGGAGGGGTCAGAGAGAGAGGGGTCAGAGAGGGAGGTGATAGTACTGTATGGAGGAGGGGTCAGAGAGAGAGGGGATAGTACTGTATGGAGGAGGGGTCAGAGAGGGAGGGGTCAGAGAGGGAGGGGATAGTACTGTATGGAGGAGGGGTCAGAGAGAGAGGGGATAGTACTGTATGGAGGAGGGGTCAGAGAGAGAGGGGTCAGAGAGGGAGGGGATAGTACTGTATGGAGGAGGGGTCAGAGAGAGAGGGGATAGTACTGTATGGAGGAGGGGTCAGAGAGGGAGGGGATAGTACTGTATGGAGGAGGGGTCAGAGAGAGAGAGGGGATAGTACTGTATGGAGGAGGGGTCAGAGAGAGGGAGGGGATAGTACTGTATGGAGGAGGGGTCAGAGAGAGAGAGGATAGTACTGTATGGAGGAGGGGTCAGAGAGAGAGAGGGGATAGTACTGTATGGAGGAGGGGTCAGAGAGAGAGAGGGGATAGTACTGTATGGAGGAGGGGTCAGAGAGGGAGGGGATAGTACTGTATGGAGGAGGGGTCAGAGAGGGAGGGGATAGTACTGTATGGAGGAGGGGTCAGAGAGAGAGGGGATAGTACTGTATGGAGGAGGGGTCAGAGAGGGAGGGGATAGTACTGTATGGAGGAGGGGTCAGAGAGGGAGGGGATAGTACTGTATGGAGGAGGGGTCAGAGAGGGAGGGGATAGTACTGTATGGAGGAGGGGTCAGAGAGAGGGAGGGGATAGTACTGTATGGAGGAGGGGTCAGAGAGAGAGGGGATAGTACTGTATGGAGGAGGGGTCAGAGAGAGAGGGGATAGTACTGTATGGAGGAGGGGTCAGAGAGAGAGGGGATAGTACTGTATGGAGGAGGGGTCAGAGGGAGGGGATAGTACTGTATGGAGGAGGGGTCAGAGAGAGAGGGGATAGTACTGTATGGAGGAGGGGTCAGAGAGGGAGGGGATAGTACTGTATGGAGGAGGGGTCAGAGAGGGAGGGGATAGTACTGTATGGAGGAGGGGTCAGAGAGAGGGAGGGGATAGTACTGTATGGAGGAGGGGTCAGAGAGGGAGGGGATAGTACTGTATGGAGGAGGGGTCAGAGAGAGAGAGGGGATAGTACTGTATGGAGGAGGGGTCAGAGAGGGAGGGGATAGTACTGTATGGAGGAGGGGTCAGAGAGGGAGGGGATAGTACTGTATGGAGGAGGGGTCAGAGAGGGAGGGGATAGTACTGTATGGAGGAGGGGTCAGAGAGGGAGGGGTCAGAGAGAGAGGGGATAGTACTGTATGGAGGAGGGGTCAGAGGGGGAGGGGATAGTACTGTATGGAGGAGGAGGGGTCAGAGAGAGGGAGGGGATAGTACTGTATGGAGGAGGGGTCAGAGAGGGAGGGGATAGTACTGTATGGAGGAGGGGTCAGAGGGGGGGGGATAGTACTGTATGGAGGAGGAGGGGTCAGAGAGAGGGAGGGGATAGTACTGTATGGAGGAGGGGTCAGAGAGGGAGGGGATAGTACTGTATGGAGGAGGGGTCAGAGAGGGAGGGGATAGTACTGTATGGAGGAGGAGGGGTCAGAGAGAGGGAGGGGATAGTACTGTATGGAGGAGGGGTCAGAGAGGGAGGGGATAGTACTGTATGGAGGAGGGGTCAGAGAGGGAGGGGATAGTACTGTATGGAGGAGGGGTCAGAGAGGGAGGGGATAGTACTGTATGGAGGAGGGGTCAGAGAGGGAGGGGATAGTACTGTATGGAGGAGGAGGGGTCAGAGAGAGGGAGGGGATAGTACTGTATGGAGGAGGGGTCAGAGAGGGAGGGGTCAGAGAGAGAGGGGATAGTACTGTATGGAGGAGGGGTCAGAGAGGGAGGGGATAGTACTGTATGGTGGAGGAGGAGACAGAGAAGGAGGGGATAGTACTGTATGGTGGAGGAGGAGACAGAGAAGGAGGGGATAGTACTGTATGGTGGAGGAGGAGACAGAGAGATAGCATAGTACTGTATGGTGGAGGAGGAGACAGAGAGATAGCATAGTACTGTATGGTGGAGGAGGAGACAGAGAGATAGCATAGTACTGTATGGTGGAGGAGGAGACAGAGAGATAGCATAGTACTGTATGGTGGAGGAGGAGACAGAGATAGCATAGTACTGTATGGTGGAGGAGGAGACAGAGAGATAGCATAGTACTGTATGGTGGAGGAGGAGACAGAGATAGCATAGTACTGTATGGTGGAGGAGGAGACAGAGAGATAGCATAGTACTGTATGGTGGAGGAGGAGACAGAGATAGCATAGTACTGTATGGTGGAGGAGGAGACAGAGATAGCATAGTACTGTATGGTGGAGGAGGAGACAGAGATAGCATAGTACTGTATGGTGGAGGAGGAGACAGAGATAGCATAGTACTGTATGGTGGAGGAGGAGACAGAGATAGCATAGTACTGTATGGTGGAGGAGGAGACAGAGAGATAGCATAGTGCTGTATGGTGGAGGAGACAGAGAAGGAGGGGATAGTACTGTATGGTGGAGGAGGAGACAGAGAGATAGCATAGTACTGTATGGCGGAGGAGGAGACAGAGAGGGAGGGGATAGTACTGTATGGTGGAGGAGGAGACAGAGAGGGAGACACAGCTTAGGTCATGTTCCAGCGGGCATGGTGGTGGTAGTAAAATATCCAGCCAATCAGAGAGACAGTCCTGTCAGGAAGTGCAACCAATCAGTGTCTCAGTGCAGGAAGCGGATGCTCATCTTCTGTTCAACATCTACCTTCTCCAGAACCTGAGGAGGAAAGGAACAGCATCAGTCGCTATCCTCAACAACATGGTATTAGTTGGTTCTAGATCCTGTCTACTGCTGGCAGCAGCCTTTCACCAAGTCAAACTCTGGGTATATGCAAATGTAACGGTGATTCTAATGTATTACCATCGACATTACCAGACGTTACATTGGCCTGTCAACGTTACATTGGCCTGTCAACATTACATTGGCCTGTCAACATTACATTGGCCTGTCAACATTACATTGGCCTGTCAACATTACATTGGCCTGTCAACATTACATTGGCCTGTCAACATTACATTGGCCTGTCAACATTACATTGGCCTGTCAACATTACATTGGCCTGTCAACATTACATTGGCCTGTCAACATTACATTACCAGACGTAACGTCTGGCCTGTCAACATTACATTACAGTTGACAGTGAATGTTAAAGCAGAAACCAAGCCATGAGGTTGAAGTAATTGTCCGTAGAGCTCTGAGACAGGATTGTGTCGAGGCACAGATCTGGGGAAGGGTACCAAAACATTTCTGCAGCATTGAAGGTCTCCAAGAACACAGTGGCCTCCATTATTCTTAAATGGAAGAAGTTTGGAACCACCAAGACTCTTCCTAGAGCTGGCCACCTGGTCAAACTGAGCAATCAGGGGAGAAGGGCCTTTGTCAGGGAGGTGACCAAGAACCCAATGGTCACTCTGTGACAGAGCTCCAGAGTTCCTCTGTGGAGATGGGAGGACCTTCCAGAAGGACAACCATCTCTGCAGCTCTCCACCAATCAAGCCTTTATGGTAGATTGGCCAGACGTGCCTTTTACTGAGAAGTGGCCTCCATAACAGCCTGCTTGGAGTTTGCCAAAAACCACTCTCAGAAACAAGATTCTCTGGTCTGATGAAACCAAGATTGAACTCTTTGGCCTGAATGCCAAGCGTCACATCTGGAGAAAACCTGGCACCATCCCTACGGTGAAGCATGGTGGTGGCAGTGTCAAGCTGTTGGGATGTTTTTCAGCTGCAGGGACTGGGAGATTAGTCAGGATCGAGGGGAAGATGAACAGAGCAAAGTACAGAGAGATCCTTGATGAATACCAAGGATCCAGAGCACTCAGGACCTCAGACTGGGAAGAAGGTTCATCTTTCAACAGGACAACGACCCTAAGCACACAGCCAAAATGCAGTAGTGGCTTCGGGTCAATTCTCTGAATGTCCTTAAGTGGCCCAGCCAGAGCCCAGACTTGAAACCCAATCAAACATTTCCTGAGAGACCTGAAAATAGCTGTGCAGCGACACTCCCCATCCAACCTGACAGAGCTTGAGAGGATCTGCAGAGAAGAACGTGGAGACACTCCCCAAATACAGGTGTGTCAAGCAGGGAGCATCATACCCAAGAAGACTCAAGGCTGTAATCGCTGCCAAAGGTGCTTCAACAAAGTTCTGGGTAAATGGTCTGAATGTTTATGGAAATGTCATATTTCCATTTTTACCCCCCCAAAAACAACAACTTGTTTTTGCTTTGTAATTATGGGGTATTGTGTGTAGATTGATGAGGGGAAAAAACAATTTTAATCAATTTTAGGAATAAGGCTGTGGAAAAAGTCAAGGGTACTGAATACACACACTGAACAAATATCAATGGACTTGGCTCACACACTGCTACAAAGACAGTCCTGTAGAACTGACAACAGAATGTAGGTTAGTATTAGGTAATGATCCCCGGCCCAAACATAAATATGTTGTAAGTTTCCAACCTTGATGAACTCATTAAAGGAAATCGAGTTGTCTCCGTTCTGGTCGGCCTCCTGGATGGTCCTATCAGCGATGCTGCCCAGCTGCTCGTCAGAAATGTTCACACCAACCATCATCCTGAGAACCTGGAATAAACATGTTCACACCAACCATCATCCTGAGAACCTGGAATAAACATGTTCACACCAACCATCATCCTGAGAACCTGGAATAAACATGTTCACACCAACCATCATCCTAAGAACCTGGAATAAATCCCGTTCACACCAACCATCATCCTAAGAACCTGGAATAAATCCCGTTCACACCAACCATCATCCTAAGAACCTGGAATAAATCCCGTTCACACCAACCATCATCCTAAGAACCTGGAATAAATCCCGTTCACACCAACCATCATCCTAAGAACCTGGAATAAATCCCATTCACACCATCATCCTAAGAACCTGGAATAAATCCCGTTCACACCAACCATCATCCTAAGAACCTGGAATAAATCCCGTTCACACCAACCATCATCCTAAGAACCTGGAATAAACGTGTTCACACCAACTTTCCCTAGGGTATAAAGTTGACAGTTTTCTCCAAGTCTTAACAGCAGAGTTGTATAGTACAAGAGGACATCCTAAATGTACTATACATAAAATGACAAATAATGAGTATAAGTGAGAGAAAAAAAAAATATATATATCCACTTCAATGTGCTGGTAACATGAAGGGTGCAGAAACTGATTCAGGCTGGAAGTTCCTGTGTCGATAAGCTCTACAAAAGGCCCGTTCATGGCGTCACGAACAATGTTAGGCAGCAATGTTGTTTGCAAAACAAGAGATCGGTTTTCAGTGAGTCATTGAACCCGGAGGTTACAGTGATTGTAGGTCATAATCCCAGACCAGTCACACAGAGAAGAGCAGGGGTGTATTTATTTAGTTCAAAAGTTTATTGGACAAATTCAGGTAGGTCACGTCTTGGTTTCTTCTGTTTGGTTCAGAGTAAAAACACCCCAGGTGTCATAGGGCACTGCACAGCCAATGACATGGAATAAACAGGAGCTAGAATGGGGACAATGTAGTATGACGAAAACAACATTTAGTTAGTTAGATGGGGGGGGGGGGGGGACAGGAGGAGAGGGAGGGGGGGGAAAGAAGAGACAGGAGGAGAGGGAGGGGGGGAAAGAAGAGACAGGAGGAGAGTGAGGGGGGGAGGAGAGTGAGGGGGGGAGAGGAGAGTGAGGGGGGGAGGAGAGACAGGAGGAGAGTGAGGGGGGGAGGAGAGACAGGAGGAGAGTGAGGGGGGGAGGAGAGACAGGAGGAGAGTGAGGGGGGGAGGAGAGACAGGAGGAGAGTGAGGGGGGGAGTGAGGGGGGAGGAGAGACAGGAGGGGAGTGAGGGGGGAGGAGAGTGAGGGGGGAGGAGAGACAGGAGGAGAGTGAGGGGGGGGAGGAGAGACAGGAGGAGAGTGAGGGGGGGAGGAGAGACAGGAGGAGAGTGAGGGGGGAGGAGAGACAGGAGGGGAGTGAGGGGGGGAGGAGAGACAGGAGGAGAGTGAGGGGGGGAGGAGAGGGGGGGGGAGAAGAAGAGGAGAGACAGAAGGAGAGGGAGGGGGAGAAGAAGAGGAGAGACAGGAGGAGAGGGAGGGGAGGGAGGAAGAGGAGAGACAGGAGGAGAGGGAGGGGAGGGAGGAAGAGGAGAGACAGGAGGAGAGGGAGGGGAGGGAGGAAGAGGAGAGACAGGAGGAGAGGGAGGGGAGGGAGGAAGAGGAGAGACAGGAGGAGAGGGAGGGGAGGGAGGAAGAGGAGAGACAGGAGGAGAGGGAGGGGGAGAAGAGACAGGAGGGGAGGAGAGACAGGAGGAGAGTGAGGGGGGGAGGAGAGACAGGAGGAGAGTGAGGGGGGAGGAGAGACAGGAGGAGAGTGAGGGGGGGAGGAGAGACAGGAGGAGAGTGAGGGGGGGAGGAGAGACAGGAGGAGAGTGAGGGGGGGAGGAGAGACAGGAGGGGAGTGAGGGGGGGAGGAGAGACAGGAGGAGAGTGAGGGGGGGGAGGAGAGACAGGAGGAGAGGGGGGGGGAGAAGAAGAGGAGAGACAGAAGGAGAGGGAGGGGGAGAAGAAGAGGAGAGACAGGAGGAGAGGGAGGGGAGGGAGGAAGAGGAGAGACAGGAGGAGAGGGAGGGGAGGGAGGAAGAGGAGAGGGAGGGGAGGGAGGAAGAGGAGAGACAGGAGGAGAGGGAGGGGGAGAAGAAGAGGAGAGACAGGAGGAGAGGGAGGGGGAGAAGAAGAGGAGAGACAGGAGGAGAGGGAGCTAGAATGGGAACAATGTAGTATGACGAAAACAACATTTAGTTAGGGTTGGAAATGTACACCATTGTTTACTGTCCAGGGCAAATTCCCTCTCCTTCTCAATGCCAAAAACACTTTGAAATTCCCGTAAGTATATGCTGAGCAGCAGGGCTCGTGACAAATAAATATTTTCCTCCTTGTCCATCTTGGTATTAACTTAAATAGGCTCAAATTACGTCATGACACGAGGAACAAACCAAAGGACAATTCTCTCTCTGCCTAAGATCTTGTTATTCAGCTCTAGGGTCATTTCCTTCATCAGGGGGAAGAGATACCTGGTCCCCCTTGATGCAAACTCTTAACATCAAACTACTCCACAACATTCAAGCCCTGATTGTTGAATGAGAATATGGTGTTGAGGTCTGGTATCAAGAGATTACGCCCCCCCCCCCCCAAAAAAAAAAACAAAGATTTCTAGTGGGGGAACCACAAGAGTGTGTAATTTCAACCCTGACTCTATTCTCACCTGTAGCAGCTCATCACGGGAGATCTTATCATCTCTGTCTAGGTCGTACAGCTGGAAAGCAACTGGAAGGGGGGGGGGGGGGAGAGACAGGAGAAAAGGGGTTGAGGTCAAATAATCGTTTTCAAAATACATTTATATCCATCAGATTGGGAAAGAAGAAGAGTCAGTTGGTATATAGTATTCTACAGTACAGTTAACCAACAGCCTGTTGGTATATAGTATTCTACAGTACAGTTAACCAACAGCCTGTTGGTATATAGTATTCTACAGTACAGTTAACCAACAGCCTGTTGGTATATAGTATTCTACAGTACAGTTAACCAACAGCCTGTTGGTATATAGTATTCTACAGTACAGTTAACCAACAGCCTGTTGGTATATAGTATTCTACAGTACAGTTAACCAACAGCCTGTTGGTATATAGTATTCTACAGTACAGTTAACCAACAGCCTGTTGGTATATAGTATTCTACAGTACAGTTAACCAACAGCCTGTTGGTATATAGTATTCTACAGTACAGTTAACCAACAGCCTGTTGGTATATAGTATTCTACAGTACAGTTAACCAACAGCCTGTTGGTATATAGTATTCTACAGTACAGTTAACCAACAGCCTGTTGGTATATAGTATTCTACAGTACAGTTAACCAACAGCCTGTTGGTATATAGTATTCTACAGTACAGTTAACCAACAGCCTGTTGGTATATAGTATTCTACAGTACAGTTAACCAACAGCCTGTTGGTATATAGTATTCTACAGTACAGTTAACCAACAGCCTGTTGGTATATAGTATTCTACAGTACAGTTAACCTCCCAAGTCATGACCAATCATGTGAATGACTTGTTTATATGTCTCAGTTGTTGAATCTTGTGTTCATATAAATATTTACAAATTACAAGTTTGCTGAAAATAAACGCAGCTGACAGTGAGAGGACGTTTCTTTTTTTGCTGAGTTTAGTCCTCTATAGGACATTGTCAACTGATCTGGCCTGGGTCGCAGTTCTGTTTGTGCTGTCTTGCCAATAAATGATGAGTGACAAGGAGTCAAGACAGCAGAAACAGATCTGGGACTCGGGCTAGGACCCCACCCACTGATTAGACTTACAGAGCAGCTTATTGGTCCTGCTGTTGAGAGGTTCAGAGGCAGTGGGGTCCTTGTTCTTCTCGTTGTCTTCTATAGGACGGAAGTGAGCCAGGGTTCTCATGAAGCCCCTGAAGTTCACCTGGTCCTCCCTGAGAAAACACAGCCGGGACAACAACAATTACATCACCCCGACCAGAAGAGCCTTCATAGAGACATAGGATATTTCTCTTTTTAAGCTGTATAATTTGCTGAATAGACACACAGCAAAAAAACAGGTCATTCACATGATTGGTCATGACTTGGGAGGTCAGAACACCTTAGACCAACGCGACCTTCTAATATCAGGCTATTCATTGTGGTACACATGACTAGGGCTGTGGCGGTCATTCCCCCCCCCCCACCCAGCTGGTAACTGTCATGCAAATAACTGCCGGGCTCAGTTATTTGGTTAGAGTGTAGAGGCGGCAGGGTAGCCTAGCGGTTAGAGTGTAGAGGCGGCAGGGTAGCCTAGCGGTTAGAGTGTAGAGGCGGCAGGGTAGCCTAGCGGTTAGAGTGTAGAGGCGGCAGGGTAGCCTAGCGGTTAGAGTGTAGAGGCGGCAGGGTAGCCTAGCGGTTAGAGTGTAGAGGCGGCAGGGTAGCCTAGCGGTTAGAGTGTAGAGGCGGCAGGGTAGCCTAGCGGTTAGAGTGTAGAGGCGGCAGGGTAGCCTAGCGGTTAGAGTGTAGGGGCGGCTGGGTAGCCTAATGGTTAGAGCGTTGGACTAGTAACCGGGAGGTTAAAAGTTCAAACCCCCGAGCTGGTACTCAGGGCAGACGCTAGTTCATTTAGCAGACGCTAGTTCATTTAGCAGATAGCAGACGCTAGTTCATTTAGCAGACGCTAGTTCATTTAGCAGACGCTAGTTCATTTAGCAGACGCTAGTTCATTTAGCAGATAGCAGACGCTAGTTCATTTAGCAGACGCTAGTTCATTTAGCAGACGCTAGTTCATTTAGCAGACGCTAGTTCATTTAGCAGACGCTAGTTCATTTAGCAGACGCTAGTTCATTTAGCAGACGCTAGTTCATTTAGCAGACGCTAGTTCATTTAGCAGACGCTAGTTCATTTAGCAGACGCTAGTTCATTTAGCAGACGCTAGTTCATTTAGCAGACGCTAGTTCATTTAGCAGACGCTAGTTCATTTAGCAGACGCTAGTTCATTTAGCAGACGCTAGTTCATTTAGCAGACGCTAGTTCATTTAGCAGACGCTAGTTCATTTAGCAGACGCTAGTTCATTTAGCAGACGCTAGTTCATTTAGCAGACGCTAGGTTCATAGCAGACGCTAGTTCATTTAGCAGACGCTAGTTCATTTAGCAGACGCTAGTTCATTTAGCAGACGCTAGTTCATTTAGCAGACGCTAGTTCATTTAGCAGACGCTAGTTCATTTAGCAGACACGATCTGCTTGGACTTACCGTGGCATTATTTTATTATATGAACAATACAAAATGAACATGGCTGAATAAAAATAGATTTCCGAGGGGAGTGTGCAAACGCATCAATTCCATGTTGAGTAATTAACAAAGTCAGAATTTGAAACTGGTCCTCCTATAGGGTTAAATTACAGTTGATTATGCAACACTAGTTATGATAGAAACCTTAGGATATACACTGACCAGGTGAATCCAGGTGAACGCTACGATCCCTTATTGATGTCACGTGTTAAATCCACTTCAATTCAGTGTAGAATGAAGGGAAGGAGACAGGTTCAATAATATTGTTTAAGCCTTGAGACAATTGAGACATGGATTGTGTATGTGTGCCATATAGAGTTTAAATGGACAAGACAAAAGATGCCTAAGTGCCTTTGAACAGGGAATAGAGCCCCGAGTACCAGGCCATTAGGACCTGATGGAGGGGCAATAGAGCCCTGAGTACCAGGCCATTAGGACCTGATGGAGGGACAATAGAGCCCTGAGTACCAGGCCATTAGGACCTGATGGAGGGACAATAGAACCCGGAGTACCAGGCCATTAGGACCTGATGGCGGGACAAGAGCCCTGAGTACCAGGCCATTAGAACCTGATGGAGGGACAATAGAGCCCTGAGAACCAGTCCATAGGACCTGATGGAGGGACAATAGAGCCCTGAGTACCAGGCCATTAGGACCTGATGGAGGGACAATAGAGCCCTGAGTACCAGGCCAATAGCGACTGGTCATTAGCAAGCTTGGTAGGCTACTAATGACCATCAGCAGCATCAGAGCGCCGTTTTAGAGAAGCCTAGTTACTGTGACTCAAATGGTCACATGGAATTTAACTGCGGTCATGACATTGTTATAAGCTAAAATTAAGTCGTCTACACACTGTTTGTTTTGGGATTGTAATGATATAGGTCTATCCAAGTCATGTTGTCGAATAAAAACACAAAACTTTAATGTGAATTTCAAAGACCAGCACAACCGGTCATACACACGTAACTTAAGAAAATTCATTACAATATAAATACAATGTTAAGGTAGACTCAAACAAAGGAATGTTTACTGTATGTTTATCGTACATTACTAAATGGGTTTGTTCGTGTGGCGAGTGACTCGAGTCAAAGCTATGTGCATCTTTAAAGAAATCAGGGAAGGACACATACTACTCACCCCTCGGGAAAGAAGGCATTGATGATTCTGTCTCCCAGAGGGTTGATGGCCAACTCTGGGATCCGTTGGAAATCCTCCCGACTACACAAACAGGAGAGGAGAGGAAGAATTTACTCAATGACAACAAAGGGAACTATGGACTATTTTCCAAGGCTGCGTTTACACATGCAGCCCATTTCTGATCTTTTCACATCTGATCTTTTTCAGTGCTGATCGGATTGGTCGAAAGATCAATTAGTGAAACATGTCAGAATTGGGCTGCCTGTTTAAACGCAGCCTATGAGTTTGACTCCACTTCCAATCACACACCATGGATCAGAGACCAGCAGATGAGTGGAGAGATACTGACATCGCTCTGGGTAATGTCTTGTTGAAATGATATCACACATCACTCTGGGTAATGTCTTGTTGAAATGATATCACACATCACTCTGGGTAATGTCTAGTTGAAATGATAACACACAGCACTCTGGGTAATGTCTAGTTGAAATGATATCACACAGCACTCTGGGTAATGTCTTGTTGAAATGATATCACACATCACTCTGGGTAATGTCTTGTTGAAATGATATCACACAGCACTCTGGGTAATGTCTAGTTGAAATGATATCACACAGCACTCTGGGTAATGTCTAGTTGAAATGATATCACATTTCACTTAGGTCAATTGGAGGTGTACCTGTGGATGTATTTCAAGGCCTACATTCAAACCCAGTGCCTCTTTGTTTGACATCATGTGGAAATTAAAAGAAATCAGCCAAGACCTCAGAATTTTTTTGTTATAGACCTCCACAAGTCTGGTTCATCCTTGGGAGCATTTTCCAAACGCCTGAAGGTACCACATTCATCTACAAACAATAGCACGCAAGTATAAACACCATGGGACCACACAGCCGTCATACCGCTCAGGAAGTAGCGGTCTCCTAGAGATGAACGTACCTTGGTGTGAAAAGTGCAAAGGATCTTGTGAAGATGCTGGAGGAAACAGGTACAAAAGTATCTATATCCACAGTAAAATGAGTCCTATTTCAACATAACCTGAAAGGCCGCTCAGCAAGGAAGAAGCCACTGCTCCAAAACCGCCATAAAAAAAGCCAGACGACGGTTTGCAACTGCACATGGGGAGAAAGATCGTACTTTTTGGAGAAATGTCCTCTGGTCTGATGAAACAAAAATAGAACTGTTTAGCCATAATGACCATCATTATGTTAGGAGGGAAAAGGGGAAGGCTTGCAAGCCGAAGAACACCATCCCAACCGTGAAGCACGGGGGTGGCAGCATCATGTTGTGGGGGTGCTTTGCTGCAGGAGGGACTGGCACACTAAACAAAATAGATGGCTTCATGAGGCAGGAAAAGTATGTGGATATATTGAAGCAACATCTCAAGACATCAGTCAGGAAGTTAAATGGGTCTTCCAAATGGACAATGACCCCAAGCATACATCCAAAGTTGTGGCAAAATGGCTTAAGGACAACAAAGTAAAGGTATATTGGAGTGGCCATCACAAAACCCTGACCTCAATCCTATTGAAAATTTGTGGGCAGAACTGCATGCTAGCCCCACTGTATACCCCAATACAGACTGCATGCTAGCTCCACTGTATACCCCAATACAGACTGGATGCTAGCCCCACTGTATACCCCAATACCGACTGCATGCTACCTCCACTGTATACCACAATACAGACTGCATGCTAGCGCCACTGTATACCCCAATACAGACTGCATGCTAGCGCCACTGTATACCCCAATACAGACTGGATGCTAGCCCCACTGTATACCCCAATACAGACTGCATGCTAGCACCACTGTATACCCCAGTACAGACTGCATGCTAGCTCCACTGTATACCCCAATACAGACTGCATGCTAGCTCCACTGTATACCCCAATACAGACTGGATGCTAGCTCCACTGTATACCCCAATACCGACTGCATGCTAGCTCCACTGTATACCCCAATACAGACTGGATGCTAGCTCCACTGTATACCCCAATACAGACTACATGCTAGCTCCACTGTACACCCCAATACAGACTGGATGCTAGCCCCACTGTATACCCCAATACCGACTGCATGCTAGCTCCACTGTAAACCCCAATACAGACTGGATGCTAGCCCCACTGTACACCCCAATACCGACTGCATGCTAGCCCCACTGTATACCCCAATACCGACTGCATGCTAGCTCCACTGTATACCCCAATACCGACTGCATGCTAGCTCCACTGTATACCCCAATACAGACTGGATGCTAGCCCCACTGTATACCCCAATACAGACTGCATGCTAGCTCCACTGTATACCCCAATACAGACTGCATGCTAGCTCCACTGTATACCTGACGTGGCTGTAGTGTTGTGGCAACTGATGAATGATTAAGACAAGTCACCTTGAATTCACCAGACCAGCTTTAAAAATCCGGCCCAGCGCCACTGTTTATCCCAATACAGACTGCATGCTAGCTCCACTGTATATCCCAATACAGACTGCATGCTAGCTCCACTGTATATCCCAATACAGACTGGACGCTTCATTGAGAGGACACAGAAAACCCACACTTGTTGTGTGTAAACAGACAAAGTGGTGCAGTTACATTTCAGTATTATACCTGGATAATGACCCCCCACTCGGCTTAATAGTCAGTAGTAACATTTCATAGACAGACTGGATAAATGGGGTCAATGTGTGGCTGGAATCCCGGAGGTTTCTTTCTGCATAGTGGGTGAAAACTATGGAGCCTAGGCCACTCAGAGAGAGAACAGAGCTAGAGTTGAACTGTGATGGGATTTAAAAATGACCAAATGTTTTCCCTCTGAAGGTCAGCGAGCAATTGAGATCTCAGAGGTCAATCACACCATCTTCCACATCTGTTTGCAATGTCGTGTTAATTTGCTGTCACTCACACATAGATGTGGAAATAAAGAACTACATAGTGAGGTCCGTGGCACGCAAGTGCTGCAGTTCATATCGAAGTTCGAGGTCAAAACAATCTGGTTCTTCTAGACACAGCTTATACCCAGTGACACACACACCAGTATGGGCAGTAGGGTACTGCAGGCAACGCCCGAGCCAAGAGTGATGCATCTTGGGAAGCCTCTTGAACCAAAGGAGTAGTGTGTTCACAGACCAGAGTTAAAAAATGTATATTTTACCTTTATTTAACTAGGCAAGTCAGTTAAGAACAAATATTTATTTTCAATGACGGCCTAGGAACAGTGGGTTAAATGCATGTTCAGGGGCAGAATGACAGATTTGTACCTTGTCAGCTCGGGGATTTGGTTACTAGTCCAACTCTCTAACCACTAGGCTACCCTGCCGCCCCAGGTCGAGGCGATAAACTTCAAAATCACATCAGCTCAGAACATTCTGTACTTACACGGCCACTTTGAAGTAAGGGAAATGGTCACGTGCCTCTAAGCGATATTCACTGGCATGGAGGCATACTGTGTTCCTACACAACATTGCCAAGTTGGCTCTGATGGTCACAGAGAAGTAATATGGGGACGAAGGGCAATCATGAACACAGTCAAGTAAATGTCTTACAGCGGTCTCACATCCTCAATACTCTCTTCGTTTGTGGTCGACTACATTCCATAACCAATAGAACGTAAAGAACAGTAGCTATCGGCATAAATCAACTATTTTCCATTGGACAAACACCATTAGCTCTAATTTAAATGAATTGTAAATCATTTACAATGCCTCCTAGGGCTGGGAATTCCCAGGAACCTCACCGTAGGATATTATCACCATACCTAGGTGCTGTTTCGAAGTGAACTACACATGTAGAGTGATTCTCCATGTAGAATGATTCTCCATGTAGAGTGATTCTCCTTGAATAGGGTGATTCTCCTTGAATAGGGTGATTCTCCATGAATAGGGTGATTCTCCATGAATAGTGTGATTCTCCATGAATAGTGTGATTCTCCATGTAGAGTGATTCTCCATGTAGAGTGATTCTCCATGTAGAGTGATTCTCCTTGAATAGGGTGATTCTCCATGAATAGGGTGATTCTCCATGAATAGTGTGATTCTTCATGAATAGTGTGATTCTCCTTGAATAGGGTGATTCTCCATGAATAGTGTGATTCTCCATGAATAGTGTGATTCTCCATGTAGAGTGATTCTCCATGAATAGGGTGATTCTCCATGAATAGGGTGATTCTCCATGAATAGGGTGATTCTCCATGAATAGGGTGATTCTCCATGAATAGGGTGATTCTCCATGAATAGGGTGATTCTCCATGAATAGGGTGATTCTCCATGAATAGGGGGATTCTCCATGAATAGGGTGATTCTCCATGTAGAGTGTGATTCTTCATGTAGAGTGATTCGATTCTCCATGAATAGTGTGATTCTTCATGTAGAGTGATTCGATTCTCCATGAATAGTGTGATTCTATATGTGTAGAGTGATTCTCCATGTAGTATGATTCTCCATGAATAGTGTGATTCTCCATGAATAGTGTGATTCTCCATGAATAGTGTGATTCTCCATGAATAGTGTGATTCTCCATGAATAGTGTGATTCTATATGAGTAGAGTGATTCTTCATGTAGAGTGATTCATTTCTCCATGAACAGTGTGATTCTACATGAATAGTGATTCTATATGAATTTTCGATTCGATAGTGTTATTTGATGTTCCAAACATATTCCTCACTATATCTGCTGTAGAGACAAGAGTGTAAGAAAACTAAAATAACGGAATAAGTGCTGAAAAAAGGCCCCCCTATTTAAAATGACTGAGAACAAGCTATAGGATTACAAATAGCTGAGTTTTGGCTAACACTACCTACAGTTGCAAAATATATATATATATATTTTTTTTAAATGATACGAGTCAAATATCGATGTCATATCGTCCAAAAATAATAATGCAACTATGGATTCCCCCCCCCCCCCACAGAGAGTCAAAGGACATCACAGATTCACCTTGTCCTGCTTTCTGTGTAGGCCTATCGAGTCGTGGCTATGACTTCAGTGTTTGGCTGGAAGTCTGAGGGTGTGTTCGTAAATTCAATCTGCAGTGCAAGAGAGCGTTCAGAGTGCGCTCTGGGCCTTGGTCAATTCGGAGCTTTTCGCTCCCCCGAGCGTTCAGAGTGCACACTGGACGCTCTGGTCCAGAATTAGGGTTGATCCGATCGTTCTGACCTCACAACGGCAGTCAAGCACCCAAGCTAACGTTGGCTAGCTTGTCAGCTACTTCCAGACACAAATGACAGAACATCTCACTCTGACCATTTTACTCTCCCTAGCAGAGCTGGTTAGGCAGTTTTCATGTTATCCAGAGCGTTGGTGACTGTAACTCTGCTGCTGGCAACAATTTAATTATGTTTTTTGGCCAACGTTTACTGACACCGGCCATATTCAACGGGTGTTGAGTGTTCGTACATTCATCAGTTATTCTGCCCTCTGGCACACTCAGACGAGAGTGCTCTGAAAATCAGAGTAGACAGACAAAGTGAATTTACGAAAGCATCCCGAGTGTTTCATCAAGCTTGTTGTTGTGTGTGTGTGTCCCAGTTGCATTGCGTGGATGGGGCTGCTGTCTGTACCTGAGTGTGCCGTTCTCTCCTTTGTCCAAGCTGGTGAAGCGACTGTAGAGCCGGGTGATCTGGCTGTGGGAAACTGCAAAGAAACACACCATGTTAGTGACAGGGATTGTTGGGATCATGCTTTTAAAGGCCTCAGGTCTTAATGTACGAACAACACTTCTACACAGGACTACGATGATGTAAAGGAGATTGATAGCTTGTCAGTAGTTTGTTTCATTGTTGTGACCCACTGGACTAACACACGTGTAATGATTTAGTAGAGCTTTCTCTGGTTACAATAATGGCTCTGCTCAAGTCACAGATCAGCAGAGAAACCCAAAACTCACCGTCACCAGGCATAACATAGCACAACACCAGTATACATAACACTACATGATCAAAAGTATGTGGACACCGGCTCATCGAACATCTCATTCCAAAATCATGGGCATTAATATGGAGTTGGGCTCCCCCGTTGCTGCTATAACAGCCTCCACTCTTCTGGGAAGGCTTTCCACTAGATGTTGGAACATTGCTGCGGGGGACTTGCTTCCATTCAACCACGGGCATTAGTGAGGACGGGCACTGAAACAGGAAAGGGCATTCCTCAGACTGTTGCCAAAATATTGGCTGCACAGAACCGTCTACAGTGTCATTGTACGCTGTAGCGTTACGATTTCCCTTCACTGGAACTAAGTGGCCAAGTCTGAACCATGAAAAATAGCCCCAGACCATTATTCCTCATCCACCAAACTTTATAGTTAGTAGTATGAATTGGGGCAAACCCAGATTAGTCCATCGGTGAAGCATGATTCATCACTCCAAAGAACGCTTTTCCACTGCTCCAGAGTCCAATGGCAGCGAGTTTTACACCACTCCAGGTGACGCTTGGCATTGCGCATGGTGATCTGAGGCTTGTGTGCGGCTGCTCGGCCATGGAAACCCATTTCATGAAGCTCCCGACAAACAGTTATTGTGCTGAAGTTGCTTCCAGAGGCAGTTTGGAACTTCTTATTGAGCGTTGCAACCGAGGACTGACATTTTTTTGTATGACCTACATGCTTTAGCACTCGGCAGTCCAGTTCTGTGAGATTGTGTTACCTACCACTTCGGTGTTGCTCCTTGACGTTTCCACTTCACAATAACAGCACTTACAGCTGACCGGGGGGCAGCTCTAGCAGGGCAGAAATTTGACAAACTGACATGATGAGAAGGTGTCACCCTATGACGGGAGCTCTTCAGTAAGGCCATTCTACTGCCAATGTTTGTCTATGGAGATTGTATGGCTGCGTGCTCGATTTAATACACCTGTCAGCAACGGGTGTGGCTGAAATAGCCGAATCCACTATTTTGAAAGGGTGCCAACATACTTTTGTATATATAGCTTAGCTAGTTATGTGAAATAACAACGTGCTATGATATTGTGCTATGATATTACAAGATAGTGAGAGCTTGTCATTAACGGCTAGTTGGCCCCACACCCGCTTTGGTAAAAGTGGAGAACTCAACTCACAGCCTGTCTCCTTTTTGATTTCTTCAATCTCCTCTTCTCTCAGTAATGTCGATGCTCTGGATCCCATTGTAAAGTCCTTCCTTCACAACAAAAGCGAAAAAAAAATAATAATAATAAAATTTAAAAAATGCCTAGTTACGCTAACAAGTTGTTTGACGCAGGTTTCGAAGAGATTTGTTAGCTAACGTTTGCTGATTCGTGCTAAATAGCGGAAGAGAGAGACAGAGAAAAAAAACTGGATATACACGAAGCAAGCTAGCAAATTTCGCAACGTTTCGATAGTCTACGTTGAATCCAATTGTCTACCGTTAATAATTTCCTTGTAATCGTTAATTTTATTATTATTCCGAGTTAGCCTGTGAAACAGCTGACCGGAGAGCTGTCAGTTTGCTCTGTTCAGCACTGTGGCGAGGTCAGTGGGGAGGAGTCACGCCTGATGCGCCAAATTCATGACGTAGCCACGCAGAGTGAGTCGAATGGAAATGAAATGATTCATTTTCCTACATAATTATAATAACATTTTTTTTCCACTGATTACAATTGCACTAGAATTGTTTATTTAAAAAATATATGTTTCGTTTGTTTGTTCCAGTATTTTCTCATTAATACCTGCGTTCTGTTTTGCTGTAATGTAAGAACGTAAATTGTTGATCTGTATTTTGAATAAAAAAATCTAATAGAAAGAGACGATGAGCATTTCAACGCTGCGATTGGGTTGGTCTTCATTTAAGGTTAGAGTTACGCATAAGATTAGCAGTGTGGTTAAACTCATGGTTTAGGGTTCAAATCTGAATTTAAGAAGATAAATTGTAGGAATAGGCGGGGTTTAGGCAATAATTATGACTTTGTGGCTGTGGGAACTAGTGACAACCCGTGATTTTACTACACACTCCAGTAGAGTAGGTGGCGGCACTTGTTAGCGGACAGACACAATATTATAGAAGAGCCTTTCGCAGAGCACCTCGACACGACACCGTTGTACTGGTCATTCGTAACGGGTTGCCGTTACGTTACCTAATTGGCATGTTACGATGGCATCCAGATGACCAATATCAAAATAACCTTTATTTAACTAAACAAGTCAGTTAATAACAAATTCTTATTTACAATGATGGCCTAGTGGGTTAACTGCCTTGTTCACATTTTACCTTGTCAGCTAGGGGATTCGATCTCGCAACCTTTCAGGTCCAATTCCAACGCTCTAACCACTAGGCTACCTGTGGTTGCCAGCATAAACTAGATTTTTGGGAAGGGCTCATCAGCACCACTTCTTCTATGGTAATGTACATTCCGTTACCTGCTGGGCAGGATCGAAACAGGATTCCTAAAAAAAAAAAAACATAACGAAGATATATCAATGGAGGCTGCTGAGGGGAGGACGGACGGCTCATAATAATGATAAATAAACACACCATGAATACTTCATGAAGACACTGTAGTTATTGTGCCGGCTATGCATTGAACGGTGTGACTTGGGCCAGCAGCAAATCACCCAGCATCCCACTGCTGCCTTGGCTCTGAAGCTAATGTCACCGATGTGAAATGGCTAGTTAGTTAGCGGTGGTGCGCGCTAACCGCGGTTCAATCGGTGACGTCACTTGCTCGTGAGACCTCGAAGTAGTTGTTCCCTGCGTGATATGAAGAATCATCAACTCAAATTGCTCCTTTTGTAATGACCACCCAGAAACAGTTGTGCATCTTTTTTGGCATTGTATGCATGTAAGAAAAGTGTGGCAAGACATCAGTAGGTTTATAATTGAACACATTTATGAAGATTTTACACTATTGTGGAGAGATGTACTGTTTGGATTCTTTACATACAATAGAAATAAGCGGAATCATTTTTATGTAATTCATTTCATTATTCTTTTGGCCAAATTTCATATACACAAATGTAAATTTACAAACAGAAAACCACATTTTCGTACCCTACAAAAAGAAATTGAACTGTATTTTAAGACGGTTAAATGCTCTACTAACAAAAAAGCTGTTAGAATTGTAAGTATATGCATGTCCCTTAAGGTCCTTGTGTAATTGTAATGTGATATTGTACCCCCTAGCCCCGCCCCAGCCCCGCCCCTAGTCCCGCCCCCAGCCCCGCCCCTAGCTCGATTGTCTATTGTTTGTAATCTATGTATGCTTGTGTTCCCTCCTGTGCTTTATGTATTGATTTGTTATTAATAAAATAATAAAAGTTGTTCCCTGCTCAAATCATTTTGATGCACTGAGAGGTAGGCACGCAGAAAAGTTAGATTATTTTAATTAAGCACAAAGTCATACACACAGTGTTCTGTTCATGAATAATGATGTATAGTTAGAGGTTACTCATAAGTGGATGATATCAACATTCTGAATTCAACATGTGGTTAATAGCTAGCTAAGTTATTAGCAGGCTACTGTATGTGTGAACGATGGCTAGCTCCTCGAATGATCCCAGTCCCTCCTATTGTGCATCTGTTGTAGAAAGAGGCGACGATTCGCAGAACATAATGTTGCTCTACAAATGATTTATTTCCTTTTGGATGCGATGCAGGATGCAGAGAGTGGAGTTCTGCTTGACTAAAACTACCCGATCGCCAAAGTCCACGTCTATAGTCTCAATCAACCAACACAATGCAGAGCTACAGCGGTGCAGTATAGCACCGGTTACACTGGGTTGCTTCTGAAGCTAAGCAGGGTTGGTCCTGGTCAGTCCCTGGATGGGAGACCAGATGCTGCTGGAAGTGGTGTTGGAGGGTCAGTAGGAGGCACTCTTTCCTCTGGTCTAAAAAGAAGATCCCAATTCCCCAGGTCAGTGATTGGAGACACTGCCCTGTGTAGGGTGCAGTCTTTCGGAAGGGATGTTAAACGGGTGTCCTGACTCTGAGGTCATTAAAGATCCCATGGCACTTATTGTCAGTAGGGGTGTTAACCCCGGTGTCCTGACTCTCTGAGGTCATTAAAGATCCCATGGCACTTATTGTCAGTAGGGGTGTTAACCCCGGTGTCCTGACTCTCTGAGGTAATTAAAGATCCCATGGCACTTATTGTCAGTAGGGGTGTTAACCCCGGTGTCCTGACTCTCTTGAGGTCATTAAAGATCCCATGGCACTTATTGTCAGTAGGGGTGTTAACCCCGGTGTCCTGGCTAAATTCCTAAGCTGTCCCTCATACGGTCACCTAATCATCCCCAGTTTACAATTGGCTCATTCCTCTTCTAAGTAACTATTCCCCAGGTTGTTGCTGAAAATGACTACTTACCTGGTTTAAAAAAAACATTACTATTAAGAATGTCATGGCAACCATTAAACAATACTGAATTATGAGCAAACCAGTCTCCACTTCAAAATGGGTGTGTGTAATTGGTTGTACAGCCTGTACATTGAAGGCAATACAAAGACATGTCTGAACAGAGGTTTTATTTACACAATTGCTGCAGTCCGCTCCTCAATTCCTTCCACCGCCTCCTAGACGACCATTCAGAAACTTCACCTTTTAAAAAGAGCATTGTGTCCGTTGTACCTATCCTCAGCAAAACCAGCTACAGCAGCTGTATCGTTTAACTCAAACAATCCTAATATGATAACAATTATCTGACTCGGCAATATCTTAATTAAACCTTGACTAGATATAAAAGGCACCGACGGCGAGAGCAATGACTAGTCCACAGCTGTTTTAGACTGTCCAGGTTATATTTCAAAATCCGTGTGACAACATCAACATAACCCAATCTCCTGTTTTTAAAGGATCAGGCTATCCTTGCAGATCTATCTTGCAGATCATGTGTGATGCTGTAGGATTCAACCTCCAGGTCAGTCTCAGGGGTGAAGTCCCTTCTAGGATCTGCTTCCCCTTCTACAAGTCATAAACTTAACCATTGGTGGGGGGGGGGAAGCAGAACTGACATTAAGATCAGAAACTAGGTGAACTTCACCCTACTGCAGCAGAGCTACCAGCAGAGCAGAGCAATCAGCAGAGCTACCAGCAGAGCAGAGCTGACAACCAGCAGAGCAGAGCAACCAGCAGAGCAGAGCAGACAACCAGCAGAGCAGAGCAGACAACCAGCAGAGCAGAGCAACCAGCAGAGCAGAGCAACCAGCAGAGCAGAGCTGACAACCAGCAGAGCTACCAGCAGAGCAGAGCAGACAACCAGCAGAGCAGAGCAGACAACCAGCAGAGCAGAGCAGACAACCAGCAGAGCAGAGCAGACAAGCAGCAGAGCAGAGCAACCAGCAGAGCAGAGCAACCAGCAGAGCTACCAGCAGAGCAGAGCTGACAACCAAGTGGGCAAAGTGGCTCCTGATCTCCTCTCATTAGTGTTCATAGAAATCAGAGCAGTAAAAAAAAAATGTGAAAAACATTCTTCTCATCAAAAACAAAACAAACTCTCACAGGGAAATAGTGAAATTCATTATAAAAACACATCTTTAAAAAAAGGTCTCATTAAAACCGGAGGGGAAAAAACAAGTTTGAAATTAGAAATTAGAAGAGAGTAGTGATTAAAAAATAAAAAAGAGTCAAACTTCAGTGAAAAGACGAGACTTGTCTTCTCAGACCCTACTATCCGCAGACACCGCAACCTGTCTCTTCAACTAGACACACTTTCTCTATTGTCATCAGGATACTGAGGAGGGAGACAAAAAAAAGAACATTATTAGACCATGGAAGCAGCTCACTGGAAATGAAATAAACCTTGAACAAAATCATTTTTATTTTGTTTTTGTTGTTGGTCATATCGTGCATTAGTGAAACTTGTCTTCATTGAAAAGCTTGAATTGACATGGATAGTGTAACGCAAGGTTGGGGTCACTTCCAATTATCTTCAATGCGGAAAATGTGGAATTTTCTGAATAGAAATTGAATTGATCTAAACCTTTGTGGGGAAGTATAAAAAGAGGGAGGTATGAGATGGATACAGTACCAATCTGTTCGATATCCTGACCCACACAGGTTGAACAACGTGTACAGGTCCCGCAGATAATACTCATGCTGCAACACAAGAACACACGCCACAACTACCACATACTGTACTCTGATCTAACTTAAAATAACAACAATGACAACTGGCACAGAGCTGTGGAGACCTGGGGGCTGGCTCAAAGCTGGGGAGGCCTGGATCAGAGCTGGGGAGACCTGGGTCAAAGCTGGGAAGACCTGGGTCAGTGCTGGGGAGACCTGGGTCAGAGCTGGGGAGGCCTGGGTCAGAGCTGGGGAGGCCTGGGGGCTGGGTCAAAGCTGGGGAGGCCTGGGTCAGAGCTGGGGAGAGCTGGGGAGACCTGGATCAGAGCTGGGGAGGCCTGGGTCAGAGCTGGGGAGGCCTGGGTCAGAGCTGGGAAGACCTGGGGGCTGGGTCAGAGCTGGGGAGACCTTGGGGCTGGGTCAGAGCTGGGAAGACCTTGGGGCCGGGTCAGAGCTGGGAAGGCCTGGATCAGAGCTGGGGAGGCCTGGGTCAGCGCTGGGAAGTCCTTGGGGCTGGGTCAGAGCTGGGGAGACCTTGGGGCTGGGTCAGAGCTGGGGAGACCTTGGGGCTGGGTCAGAGCTGGGGAGGGCTGGGTCAGAGCTGGGGAGACCTTGGGGCTGGGTCAGAGCTGGGGAGGGCTGGGGGCTGGATCAGAGCTGGGGAGGGCTGGGTCAGCGCTGGGAAGTCCTTGGGGCTGGGTCAGCGCTGGGGAGACCTGGGGGCTGGGTCAGAGCTGGGGAGACCTGGGTCAGAGCTGGGGAGGCCTGGGGGCTGGGTCAGAGCTGGGGAGGGCTGGGTCAGAGCTGGGGAGACCTGGGGGCTGGGTCAGAGCTGGGGAGTCCTGGGGGCTGGGTCAGAGCTGGGAAGGCCTGGGGGCTGGGTCAGAGCTGGGGAGACCTTGGGGCTGGGTCAGAGCTGGGAAGGCCTGGGTCAGAGCTGGGGAGGGCTGGGTCAGAGCTGGGGGGCCTGGGTCAGAGCTGGGGAGTCCTGGGGGCTGGGTCAGAGCTGTGAAGGCCTGGGGGCTGGGTCAGAGCTGGGGAGACCTTGGGGCTGGGTCAGAGCTGGGAAGGCCTGGGTCAGAGCTGGGGAGGGCTGGGTCAGAGCTGGGGAGGGCTGGGTCAGAGCTGGGGAGACCTGGGGGCTGGGTCAGAGCTGGGAAGACCTTGGGGATGGGTCTGAGCTGGGGAGACCTTGGGGCTGGGTCAGAGCTGGGGAGGCCTGGGTCAGAGCTGGGGAGACCTGGGGGCTGGGGAGACCTGGGGGCTGGGTCAGAGCTGGGAAGGCCTGGGGGCTGGGTCAGAGCTGGGGAGACCTTGGGGCTGGGTCAGAGCTGCGAAGGCCTGGGTCAGAGCTGGGGAGGGCTGGGTCAGAGCTGGGGGGCCTGGGTCAGAGCTGGGGAGTCCTGGGGGCTGGGTCAGAGCTGGGGAGACCCTGGGGCTGGGTCAGAGCTGGGGAGACCTTGGGGCTGGGTCAGAGCTGGGAAGGCCTGGGTCAGAGCTGGGGAGGGCTGGGTCAGAGCTGGGGAGGGCTGGGTCAGAGCTGGGGAGACCTGGGGGCTGGGTCAGAGCTGGGAAGACCTTGGGGATGGGTCAGAGCTGGGGAGACCTTGGGGCTGGGTCAGAGCTGGGGAGGCCTGGGTCAGAGCTGGGGAGACCTGGGGGCTGGGTCAGAGCTGGGAAGACCTTGGGGCTGGGTCAGAGCTGGGGAGACCTTGGGGCTGGGTCAGAGCTGGGGAGGGCTGGGTCAGAGCTGGGTCAGAGCTGGGGAGGGCTGGGTCAGAGCTGGGGAGACCTTGGGGCTGGGTCAGAGCTGGGGAGGGCTGGGTCAGAGCTGGGGAGACCTGGGGGCTGGGTCAGAGCTGGGGAGACCTTGGGGCTGGGTCAGAGCTGGGGAGGCCTGGGTCAGCGCTGGGAAGTCCTTGGGGCTGGGTCAGAGCTGGGGAGACCTGGGGGCTGGGTCAGAGCTGGGGAGACCTGGGTCAGAGCTGGGGAGGCCTGGGTCAGAGCTGGGTCAGAGCTGGGGAGACCTGGGGGCTGGGTCAGAGCTGGGGAGACCTTGGGGCTGGGTCAGAGCAGGGGAGACCTTGGGGCTGGGCCAGAGCTGGGGAGACCTTGGGGCTGGGCCAGAGCTGGGGAGGCCTGGGTCAGAGCTGGGGAGGCCTGGGTCAGAGCTGGGGAGGCCTGGGTCAGAGCTGGGGAGGCCTGGGTCAGAGCTGGGGAGGCCTGGGTCAGAGCTGGGAAGACCTTGGGGCTGGGTCAGAGCGGCTGGGTCAGAGCTGGGGAGACCTGGGGGCTGGGTCAGAGCTGGGAAGACCTGGGGGCTGGGTCAGAGCTGGGGAGACCTTGGGGCTGGGTCAGAGCTGGGGAGGGCTGGGTCAGAGCTGGGGAGACCTTGGGGCTGGGTCAGAGCTGGGGAGGGCTGGGTCAGAGCTGGGGAGGGCTGGGTCAGAGCTGGGGAGACCTGGGGGCTGGGTCAGAGCTGGGAAGACCTTGGGGCTGGGTCAGAGCTGGGGAGGCCTGGGTCAGAGCTGGGGAGACCTGGGGGCTGGGGAGACCTGGGGGCTGGGTCAGAGCTGGGAAGACCTTGGGGCTGGGTCAGAGCTGGGGAGACCTTGGGGCTGGGTCAGAGCTGGGGAGACCTTGGGGCTGGGTCAGAGCTGGGGAGGGCTGGGTCAGAGCTGGGGAGACCTTGGGGCTGGGTCAGAGCTGGGGAGGGCTGGGGGCTGGATCAGAGCTGGGGAGGGCTGGGTCAGCGCTGGGAAGTCCTTGGGGCTGGGTCAGCGCTGGGGAGACCTGGGGGCTGGGTCAGAGCTGGGGAGACCTGGGTCAGAGCTGGGGAGGCCTGGGGGCTGGGTCAGAGCTGGGGAGGGCTGGGTCAGAGCTGGGGAGACCTGGGGGCTGGGTCAGAGCTGGGGAGTCCTGGGGGCTGGGTCAGAGCTGGGAAGGCCTGGGGGCTGGGTCAGAGCTGGGAAGGCCTGGGGGCTGGGTCAGAGCTGGGGAGACCTTGGGGCTGGGTCAGAGCTGGGAAGGCCTGGGTCAGAGCTGGGGAGGGCTGGGTCAGAGCTGGGGGGCCTGGGTCAGAGCTGGGGAGTCCTGGGGGCTGGGTCAGAGCTGTGAAGGCCTGGGGGCTGGGTCAGAGCTGGGGAGACCTTGGGGCTGGGTCAGAGCTGGGAAGGCCTGGGTCAGAGCTGGGGAGGGCTGGGTCAGAGCTGGGGAGGGCTGGGTCAGAGCTGGGGAGACCTGGGGGCTGGGTCAGAGCTGGGAAGACCTTGGGGATGGGTCAGAGCTGGGGAGACCTTGGGGCTGGGTCAGAGCTGGGGAGGCCTGGGTCAGAGCTGGGGAGACCTGGGGGCTGGGGAGACCTGGGGGCTGGGTCAGAGCTGGGAAGGCCTGGGGGCTGGGTCAGAGCTGGGGAGACCTTGGGGCTGGGTCAGAGCTGCGAAGGCCTGGGTCAGAGCTGGGGAGGGCTGGGTCAGAGCTGGGGGGCCTGGGTCAGAGCTGGGGAGTCCTGGGGGCTGGGTCAGAGCTGTGAAGGCCTGGGGGCTGGGTCAGAGCTGGGGAGACCCTGGGGCTGGGTCAGAGCTGGGGAGACCTTGGGGCTGGGTCAGAGCTGGGAAGGCCTGGGTCAGAGCTGGGGAGGGCTGGGTCAGAGCTGGGGAGGGCTGGGTCAGAGCTGGGGAGACCTGGGGGCTGGGTCAGAGCTGGGAAGACCTTGGGGATGGGTCAGAGCTGGGGAGACCTTGGGGCTGGGTCAGAGCTGGGGAGGCCTGGGTCAGAGCTGGGGAGACCTGGGGGCTGGGGAGACCTGGGGGCTGGGTCAGAGCTGGGAAGACCTTGGGGCTGGGTCAGAGCTGGGGAGACCTTGGGGCTGGGTCAGAGCTGGGGAGGGCTGGGTCAGAGCTGGGTCAGAGCTGGGGAGGGCTGGGTCAGAGCTGGGGAGACCTTGGGGCTGGGTCAGAGCTGGGGAGGGCTGGGTCAGAGCTGGGGAGACCTGGGGGCTGGGTCAGAGCTGGGGAGACCTTGGGGCTGGGTCAGAGCTGGGGAGGCCTGGGTCAGCGCTGGGAAGTCCTTGGGGCTGGGTCAGAGCTGGGGAGACCTGGGGGCTGGGTCAGAGCTGGGGAGACCTGGGTCAGAGCTGGGGAGGCCTGGGTCAGAGCTGGGTCAGAGCTGGGGAGACCTGGGGGCTGGGTCAGAGCTGGGGAGACCTTGGGGCTGGGTCAGAGCAGGGGAGACCTTGGGGCTGGGCCAGAGCTGGGGAGACCTTGGGGCTGGGCCAGAGCTGGGGAGGCCTGGGTCAGAGCTGGGGAGGCCTGGGTCAGAGCTGGGGAGGCCTGGGTCAGAGCTGGGGAGGCCTGGGTCAGAGCTGGGGAGGCCTGGGTCAGAGCTGGGGAGGCCTGGGTCAGAGCTGGGAAGACCTTGGGGCTGGGTCAGAGCGGCTGGGTCAGAGCTGGGGAGACCTGGGGGCTGGGTCAGAGCTGGGAAGACCTGGGGGCTGGGTCAGAGCTGGGGAGACCTTGGGGCTGGGTCAGAGCTGGGGAGGGCTGGGTCAGAGCTGGGGAGACCTTGGGGCTGGGTCAGAGCTGGGGAGGGCTGGGTCAGAGCTGGGGAGGGCTGGGTCAGAGCTGGGGAGACCTGGGGGCTGGGTCAGAGCTGGGAAGACCTTGGGGGCTGGGTCAGAGCTGGGAAGACCTTGGGGCTGGGTCAGAGCTGGGGAGGCCTGGGGGCTGGATCAGAGCTGGGGAGGCCTGGGTCAGCGCTGGGAAGTCCTTGGGGCTGGGTCAGAGCTGGGGAGACCTGGGGGCTGGGTCAGAGCTGGGGAGACCTGGGGAGGCCTGGGTCAGAGCTGGGTCAGAGCTGGGGAGACCTGGGGGCTGGGTCAGAGCTGGGGAGACCTGGGAGCTGGATCAGAGCTAGGGAGACCTTGGGGCTGGGTCAGAGCAGGGGAGACCTTGGGGCTGGGCCAGAGCTGGGGATGCCTGGGTCAGAGCTGGGGAGGCCTGGGTCAGAGCTGGGGAGGCCTGGGTCAGAGCTGGGGAGGCCTGGGTCAGAGCTGGGGAGGCCTGGGTGAGAGCTGGGGAGGCCTGGGTCAGAGCTGGGGAGACCTGGGGGCTGGGTCAAAGCTGGGGAGGCCTGGGTCAGAGCTGGGGAGACCTGGGGGCTGGGTTAGAGCTGGGGAGACCTTGGGGCTGGGTCAGAGCTGGGGAGACCTGGGGGCTGGGGAGACCTGGGGGCTGGGTCAGAGCTGGGGAGACCTGGGTCTGAGCTGGGGAGGCCTGGGTCAGAGCTGGGGAGGACTGGGTCAGAGCTGGGGAGACCTTGGGGCTGGGTCAGAGCTGGGGAGACCTTGGGGCTGGGTCAGAGCTGGGGAGACCTTGGGCTGGGTCAGAGCTGGGGAGACCTGGGGGCTGGGTCAGACCTTGGGGCTGGATCAGAGCTGGGGGCTGGGTCAGAGCTGGGGTGACCTGGGGGCTGGGTCAGAGCTGGGGAGGCCTGGGTCAGAGCTGGGGAAGCCTGGGTCAGAGCTGGGTCAGAGCTGGGTCAGAGCTGGGGAGGCCTGGGTCAGAGCTGGGTCAGAGCTGGGGTACCCTGGGCCGGGCTATACGTACCTCAGGGAAAAACCAGCTAAAGCAATGTTTCTTGTAGTGACTGACAGCATCCTTGTAGCACTGTTGCTGCAATCGATCCATCTTCACACTCAGAATCTTCGGATTCTCGCGGTTATCGCCCGTCACACACTGCACCACCTTTTGCATCTTCTGTTTCAGCTGCTCAATCCCCTAGTGGACACACAGGACACAGACAATCAGAACAGTTCTCCAAGGTCCCCACTTCTATTAAATAACAAAAGCATCTTATGATAAAGCCTGGGTCATGTTCATTAGGCACGAAACGGAAAACGATCCAAAATAGAGCGAAATGGGGAGGTACCATGCGACTTCATTGAGAAACACTTTGGTTTCCATTACAGTGTGCCCAAATGCATACAACCCAGGTTCGTCAGGAAATAATAACGAAAAAGTGTAAAGTAAACACTATTTCCTGTCCATTACGCCTCTCAGAGATGGAACGCAACACCCTGCTACAACTCAACTCCCCGTGGAGTGAAACAGGTATGGGACTGTAGGTGTGAGTAAGGATGACAAAGGCAGAGAGAGTGGTACCGTTTACAAGGAATTTATTCCGTCACGCGGTAATATGGGGAAAAGGGGCTGGACGGAACCAAAGCAAAGGAAGTAAATGTCCAAGCCCCCCCTCCTATCTTACCTGCTTACCCACTACTTACCTAACCTAACCTCACCTATCTAACCTGCCTACCCACTACTTACCTAACCTACCTTACCTGCCTACCCACTACTTCCCTAACCTACCCTCACCTATCTAACCTGCCTACCCACAACTTATCTAACCTACCCTCACCTATCTAACCTGCCTACCCACAACTTATCTAACCTACCCTCACCTATCTAACCTGCCTACCCACTACTTACCTAACCTACCTACCCACTACTTACCTAACCTACCCTCACCTATCTAACCTGCCTACCCACTACTTACCTAACCTACCTTACCTGCCTACCCACTACTTACCTAACCTACCCTCACCTATCTAACCTGCCTACCCACTACTTACCTAACTAGCACCACCTGGTGCACTAACCAAAATACAGGGGGTGGTCCTCCCAGGTCTTACCTAGTGTCCCTAGACAGTAAATACTACAGGTTATTTATGCCCGCAGGCCTCTTGCCTAAGCACTCCCAAGGTGCCTTCCCCTTTCCCCCTTGGAACAAAAACAGAATAACACAACAATTTCAATTATCAAAACAGTCCTTTGGACATAAACAAACCTCCACACGACCAGCTACAAAAACACTTCACAAAAAAAACTCTGAGAAACAACCAAGGAGTCTGGAATTAAAGACAGATGTTTCTGACAAGAGGGTAGAGGTCAGCTCCAATCATCAATGGGGCCGACCAATCAGCTGATTGGGGGAATTTCACACACACAAAACCACAACACAGAAACTGGGGAACGTAACAATTACCTTGAGGTGTGAGCGGAGCTTGTTGAGATACAAAGCCACAGCCGATGAGTATGTCCTATTGAGGATGGCCATAGGGACGTCAGGGCTGGGGATTAGACCTGGCTCCAATACAGGCTGCAGGGTCATGGGGGGGGCAGGCCGGGCGTTGGCATTACCTTGAAAAGCCTTTACCTTCATATTGGCCAGAGTCTAGGGAAAGATTACACAAACATAGATATAGTTGGTTCAACACCGAGACCCCCAGTTGGTTCAACACCGAGACCCCCAGTTGGTTCAACACCGAGACCCCCAAGTGGTTCAACACCGAGACCCCCAGTTGGTTCAACACCGAGACCCCCAGATGGTTCAACACCGAGACCCCCAGTTGGTTCAACACCGAGACACCCAGTTGGTTCAACACCGAGACCCCCAGTTGGTTCAACACCGAGACACCCAGATGGTTCAACACCGAGACCCCCAGTTGGTTCAACACCGAGACCCCCAGTTGGTTCAACACCGAGACACCCAGATGGTTCAATACCGAGACCCCCAGTTGGTTCAACACCGAGACCCCCAGATGGTTCAATACCGAGACCCCCAGTTGGTTCAACACCGAGACCCCCAAGTGGTTCAACACCGAGACCCCCAGTTGGTTCAACACCGAGACCCCCAGATGGTTCAACACCAAGACCCCCAGTTGGTTCAACACCGAGACACCCAGTTGGTTCAACACCGAGACACCCAGATGGTTCAACACCGAGACACCCAGATGGTTCAACACAGAGACCCCCAGTTGGTTCAACACAGAGACCCCCAGTTGGTTCAACACCGAGCCACCCAGATGGTTCAACAGCGATACACCCAGTTGGTTCAACACCGAGACCCCCAGTTGGTTCAACACCGAGACACCCAGTTGGTTCAACACCGAGACCCCCAGTTGGTTCAACACCGAGACCCCCAGTTGGTTCAACACCGAGACCCCCAGTTGGTTCAACACCGAGCCACCCAGATGGTTCAACAGCGAGACACCCAGTTGGTTCAACACCGAGACCCCCAGTTGGTTCAACACCGAGACCCCCAGTTGGTTCAACACCGAGACACCCAGTTGGTTCAACACCGAGCCACCCAGATGGTTCAACAGCGAGACACCCAGTTGGTTTAACACCGAGACACCCAGTTGGTTCAACACCGAGACCCCCAGTTGGTTCAACACCGAGACCCCCAGTTGGTTCAACACCGAGACCCCCCGTTGGTTCAACACCGAGACCAGTGGCTACCAGACATTCAGGGTCTGTTTTGAGCCCCACATTTTTAGCACAAAAAAAGGGGAGGGGGGGGGGGGGGGGCTTGTCTGTTTTGCATGTTATGTTGGCATTAATACGAGTCACATATCAGTTTGCAAACAATGTAAAAAGATCACAGAGTTAATAAAGCCACTACAAACATGGTCTCTGTTTTGCTTTCTTGAGTAAGGCAGTTCCAAAATGCAGGTGTTTCAGCCTAGCTCAGTGCTTTCTGTGGTAGTGGGGCGAGCCAGCAGAAAATACGTAGCGTTGCGCCGTGATTGGCTCAGTGTTCTGTCACTCATGGAGACACATCACTGCAAAATCTACAGGGAGAGCTCGAAAATTCAAGCCCCTTTGGGTGCTGCCATAGAGTTACATTAGAAGTGCCCATCCGATAAGGCTCAGTGTCATTGGCCACAGATGACTTGACGTCAAATCACGTTATATCTACTGTAGCTTTGATTGGACTGATCAGGTCAACATCTAACTTTCAAAATCTTAGCTAACAGTCATCATCATGAATCATGGGGTGGCAGGGTAGCCTAGTGGTTAGAGTGTAGAGGTGGCAGGGTAGCCTAGTGGTTAGAGTGTAGAGGCGGCAGGGTAGCCTAGTGGTTAGAGTGTAGAGGCGGCAGGGTAGCCTAGTGGTTAGAGTGTAGAGGTGGCAGGGTAGCCTAGTGGTTAGAGTGTAGAGGCGGCAGGGTAGCCTAGTGGTTAGAGCGTTGGACTAGTAACCGGAAGGTTGCAAGTTCAAACCCCCGAGCTGACAAGGTAAAAATCTGTCGTTCTGCCCCTGAACAGGCAGTTAACCCACTGTTCCTAGACCAGTTAACCCACTGTTCCTAGGGCCGTCATTGAAAATAAGAATTTGTTCTTAACTAACTTGTCTCGTTAAATAAAGGAGAAATAAAAAGTCGACAATCTACTGGCTAATCCTTGTCATATGAGAAAGTATATGTAACAGTATAACTTTAGACTGTCCCCTCGCCCATACCCGGGCGCGAACCAGGGACCCTCTGCACACATCAACAACAGTCACCCCTCGAAGCATCATTACCCATCGCTCCACAAAAGCCGCGGCCCTTGCAGAGCAAAGGGGGAACAACTACTTCAAGGTCTCAGAGCGAGTGACGTCACCGATTGTAATGCTATTTAGCACGCACCACTAACTAAACTAGCGGTTTCACATTTACGTATAGATAAAACGTATCGGTGCTCATCGGCAATTTGACAAACATTACACAACAAGTCGGGAAATCGCAAATTCGACAACGAGTGGTTTGGGAATGAATCAGTGGCTAACTGCAAGCTTTACATCAGTGGTGGGCCGTCAGGGCCAGCAAGGCCTTCTCTGCTGGCCTAAACATCATCAGAATATAATTTAACCACGGCACGCCACTGCTTTACATACACCTTAGCCAAATACATTTAAATTCAGTTTCACAATTCCTGACATTTATTCCTAGTAAAAATTAATTGCCTGTCTTAGGTCAGTTAGGATCACCACTTTATTTTAAGAATGTGAAATATCAGAATAATAGTAGAGAGAGTGATTTATTTCAGCTTTTATTTCTTTCATCACATTCCCAGTGGGTCAGAAGTTTACATACACTCAATTAGTATTTGGTAGCATTGCCTTTAAATTGTTGAACTTGGGTCAAACGTTTGGGGTAGCCTTCCACAAGCTTCCCACAATAAGTTGGGTGAATTTTGGCTCATTCCTCCTGACAGAGCTGGTGTAACTGAGTCAGGTTTGTAGGCCTCCTTGCTCGCACACGCTTTCAGTTCTGCCCACAAATTTTCAATAGTATTGAGGCCACTCCAATACCTTGCCTTTGTTGTCCTTAAGCCATTTTGCCACAACTTTGGAAGTATGCTTGGGGTCATTGTCCATTTGGAAGACCCATTTGCGACCAAGCTTTAACTTCCTGACTGATGTTTTGAGATGTTGCTTCAATATATCCACATCATTTTCCTTCCTCATGGTGCCATCTATTTTGTGAAGTGCACCAGTCCCTCCTGCAGCAAAGCACCCACACAACATGATGCTGCCACCCCTGTGCTTCACGGTTGGGATGGTGTTCTTCGGCTTGCAAGCCTCCCCATTTTTCCTCCAAACATAACGATGGTCATTATGGCCAAACAGTTCTATTTTTGTTTCATCAGACCAGAGGACATTTCTCCAAAAAGTACAATCTTTGTCCCCATGTGCAGTTGCAAACCGTAGTCTGGCTTTTTAATGGCAGTTTTGGAGCAGTGGCTTCTTCCTTGCTGAGCGGCCTTTCAGGTTATGTCGATATAGGACTCGTTTTACTGTGGATATAGATACTTGTACCTGTTTCCTCCAGCACCTTCACAAAGTCCTTTGCTGTTGTTCTGGGATTGATTTGCACTTTTCAGACCAAATTACATTAATCTCTAGGAGACCGAACACGTCTCCTTCCTGAGCGGTATGACGGCTGCGTGGTCCCATGGTGTTTATACTTGCATACTATTGTGTTAATAGAATTATATGATTAGAATATTACCCTCTGAGACCATAACTCTGAAACCATATGATAGTATGAAATTGATTAGCATCATTAGACTATTTTAATGCCGTGTGTGATTTAGTCAGTAGAATTATATCTGAGAGTTCGTAGTCAGAATGAATGTTTTGGTGACAATATATCTAGTGTCTTGATAACGGACTGTCTGAGCAAGATTCGGGGCCGACGTTGGCTGGGGCACTGAGAACTTCCCAGAGTCTCGGCAGAGAGCTTCCCAGGGTCTCGGCTGGGTAGCAGGACAGTGTGGGCGTATGATAACTAATGTTTTGTGTGTAAGTACAGTGCCTTGCGAAAGTATTCGGCCCCCTTGAACTTTGCGACCTTTTTCCACATTTCAGGCTTCAAACAAAGATATATAACTGTATTCTTTTTTGTTGTGAAGAATCAACAACAAGTGGGACACAATCATGAAGTGGAACAACATTTATTGGATATTTCAAACTTTTTTAACAAATCAAAAACTGAAAAATTGGGCA
The DNA here is from genome assembly GCF_002021735.2 of Oncorhynchus kisutch. NCBI lineage: Eukaryota > Metazoa > Chordata > Actinopteri > Salmoniformes > Salmonidae > Oncorhynchus > Oncorhynchus kisutch. Next base: position 53,572,249 of record NC_034180.2, on the reverse strand, counting down.
TGCAAAATTATTCAGCCCCTTTACTTTCAGTGCAGCAAACTCTCTCCAGAAGTTCAGTGAGGATCTCTGAATGATCCAATGTTGACCTAAATGACTAATGATGATAAATACAATCCACCTGTGTGTAATCAAGTCTCCGTATAAATGCACCTGCACTGTGATAGTCTCAGAGGTCCGTTAAAAGCGCAGAGAGCATCATGAAGAACAAGGAACACACCAGGCAGGTCCGAGATACTGTTGTGAAGAAGTTTAAAGCCGGATTTGGATACAAAAAGATTTCCCAAGCTTTAAACATCCCAAGGAGCACTGTGCAAGCGATAATATTGAAATGGAAGGAGTATCAGACCACTGCAAATCTACCAAGACCTGGCCGTCCCTCTAAACTTTCAGCTCATACAAGCAGAAGACTGATCAGAGATGCAGCCAAGAGGCCCATGATCACTCTGGATGAACTGCAGAGATCTATAGCTGAGGTGGGAGACTCTGTCCATAGGACAACAATCAGTCGTATATTGCACAAATCTGGCCTTTATGGAAGAGTGGCAAGAAGAAAGCCATTTCTTAAAGATATCCATAAAAAGTGTCGTTTAAAGTTTGCCACAAGCCACCTGGGAGACACACCAAACATGTGGAAGAAGGTGCTCTGGTCAGATGAAACCAAAATTGAACTTTTTGGCAACAATGCAAAACGTTATGTTTGGCGTAAAAGCAACACAGCTCATCACCCTGAACACAACATCCCCACTGTCAAACATGGTGGTGGCAGCATCATGGTTTGGGCCTGCTTTTCTTCAGCAGGGACAGGGAAGATGGTTCAAATTGATGGGAAGATGGATGGAGCCAAATACAGGACCATTCTGGAAGAACACCTGATGGAGTCTGCAAAAGACCTGAGACTGGGATGGAGATTTGTCTTCCAACAAGACAATGATCCAAAACATAAAGCAAAATCTACAATGGAATGGTTCAAAAATAAACATATCTAGGTGTTAGAATGGCCAAGTCAAAGTCCAGACCTGAATCCAATCAAGAATCTGTGGAAAGAACTGAAAACTGCTGTTCACAAATGCTCTCCATCCAACCTCACTGAGCTCGAGCTGTTTTGCAAGGAGGAATGGGAAAAAATGTCAGTCTCTCGATGTGCAAAACTGATAGAGACATACCCCAAGCGACTTACAGCTTTAATCGCAGCAAAAGGTGGCGCTACAAAGTATTAACTTAAGGGGGCTGAATAATTTTGCACGCCCAATTTTTCAGTTTTTGATTTGTTAAAAAAGTTTGAAATATCCAATAAATGTCGTTCCACTTCATGATTGTGTCCCACTTGTTGTTGATTCTTCACAAAAAAATACAGTTTTATATCTTTATGTTTGAAGCCTGAAATGTGGCAAAAGGTCACAAAGTTCAAGGGGGCCAAATACTTTCGCAAGGCACTGTATGTGTGTCACTATAAAATTAGGTCTTTGTACTGTGCACGCCAGAACGTTCCCGTGAATAAACATGTGACTATTGTGGATTGGGCCTCTGTCAGTTTTCATTCGACCAGGATCTTACAAATTCTGGTGTGCAGACAGAGTAATATAATTACATTGGGTTATGTACCTAGAGAACATAATTCTCTGATCATATTGTAGGAACGTGTCTCCTTCCTGAGCAGTATGACGGCTGTGTGGTCCCATGGTGTTTATACTTGCATACTATTGTTTGTACAGATGAACGTGGTACCTTCAGGCGTTTGGAACTTGCTCCCAAGGATGAACCAGACTTGTGGAGGTCTACAAATTTTTTTTCCGGGGGTCTTGGCTGATTTCTTTTGATTTTCCCATGATGTCAAGCAAAGAGGCACTGAGTTTGAAGGTTGGCCTTGAAATACATCCACACTGGTTATACATCCACAGGTACACACTAAGTCAACTTGGTGTATGTAAACTTCTGATACAGTGAATAAGTTAAATAATCTGTCTGTAAACGATTGTTGGAAAAATTACTTGTGTCACGCACAAAGTAGATGTCCTAACCGACTTGCCAAAACTATAGTTTGTTAACAATTTGTGGAGTGGTTGAAAAACAAGTTAATGACTTCAACCTAAGTGTATGTAAACTTCCGACTTTAACTGTGTATATATATATATATATTTTATCAATTCCTTTCTTAAATTTATGTGTATTTTGAGTATATGTTGTGAAACTGTTAGATGTTACTTGTTAGATATTACTGCACTGTCAGAGCTAGAAACACAAGCATTTAGTTAGATATTACTGGTTAGATATTACTGCACTGTCAGAGCTAGAAACACAAGCATTTAGTTAGATATTACTTGTTAGATATTACTGCACTGTCAGAGCTAGAAACACAAGCATTTAGTTAGATATTACTTGTTAGATATTACTGCACTGTCAGAGCTAGAAACACAAGCATTTAGTTAGATATTACTTGTTAGATATTACTGCACTGTCAGAGCTAGAAACACAAGCATTTAGTTAGATATTACTGGTTAGATATTACTGCACTGTCAGAGCTAGAAACACAAGCATTTAGTTAGATATTACTGGTTAGATATTACTGCACTGTCAGAGCTAGAAACACAAGCGATTAGTTAGATATTACTGGTTAGATATTACTGCCCTGTCAGAGCTAGAAGCACAAGCATTTAGTTAGATATTACTGGTTAGATATTACTGCCCTGTCAGAGCTAGAAGCACAAGCATTTAGTTAGATATTACTGCACTGTCGGAGCTAGAAACACAAGCATTTAGTTAGATATTACTGCACTGTGGAGCTAGAAACACAAGCATTTAGTTAGATATTACTGCACTGTCGGAGCTAGAAACACAAGCGATTAGTTAGATATTACTGGTTAGATATTACTGGTTAGATATTACTGGTTAGATATTACTGGTTAGATATTACTGCCCTGTCAGAGCTAGAAACACAAGCATTTAGTTAGATATTACTGGTTAGATATTACTGCACTGTCAGAGCTAGAAACACAAGCATTTAGTTAGATATTACTGGTTAGATATTACTGCACTGTCAGAGCTAGAAACACAAGCGATTAGTTAGATATTACTGGTTAGATATTACTGCCCTGTCAGAGCTAGAAGCACAAGCATTTAGTTAGATATTACTGGTTAGATATTACTGCCCTGTCAGAGCTAGAAGCACAAGCATTTAGTTAGATATTACTGCACTGTTGGAGCTAGAAACACAAGCATTTAGTTAGATATTACTGCACTGTTGGAGCTAGAAACACAAGCATTTAGTTAGATATTACTGCACTGTCGGAGCTAGAAACACAAGCGATTAGTTAGATATTACTGGTTAGATATTACTGGTTAGATATTACTGGTTAGATATTACTGGTTAGATATTACTGCCCTGTCAGAGCTAGAAACACAAGCATTTAGTTAGATATTACTGCACTGTCGGAGCTAGAAACACAAGCATTTCGCTACACCCACAATAACATCTGACCAATACATTTTATTTGAAAACGAGTTAAACAAATATTTTTGATTCTTCAAATAGCCACCCTTTACCTTTGACAGCTTTGCACACTCTTGGTATTCTCACAACCAGCGTCAGCTGGAATGCTTTTTCAACAGTCTTGAAGGAGTTCCCACATATGCTGAGCACTTGTTGGCTGCTTTTCCTTCACTCTGCGGTCCAACTCATCCCAAACCATCTCAATTGGGTTGAGGTCGGATGATTGTGGAGAACAGGTCATCTGATGCAGCACTCCATCACGCTCATTCTCTGTAAAATAGCCCTCACCCAGCCTGGAGGTGTGTTTTGGGTCATTGTCCTGTTGCAAAAGCCATGATAGTCTCACTAAGCTCAAACCAGATGGCGTATTGCTGCAGAAGGCTGTGCTAGCCATGCTGATTTTAGTGTGCTTTGAATTCTAAATATAACAGACAGTGTCACCATCACACCACCTCCTCCATGCTTCACGGTGGGAACCACACGTGGAGCTCATCCGTTCACCCACACAGCGTCCCACAAAGACAAAGCGGTTGGGACCAAAAATCGCAAATTTTGACTACAGATCAAAAGGACAAATTTACACCGGTCTAATGTCCATTGTTCGTGTTTCTTGGCTGAAGCAAGTCTCTTCTTCTTATTGGTGTCCTTTAGTAGTGGTTTCTTTGCAGTAGTTCGACCACGAAGGCCTGATTCACACAGTCTCCTCTGAGCAGCTGATGTATCAGTTACTTGAACTCTGAAGCATTTATGTGGGCTGCAATCTGAGGCTGGTAACTCTAATGAACTCATCCTCTGCAGCAGAGTTAACTCTGGGTCTTCCTTTCCTGTGGCGGTCCTCATGAGAGCCAGTTTCATCATAGCGCTAGATGCTTTTTGTGACTGCACCTGAAGAAACTTTCAAAGTTAAAATGTTCCGCATTGACTGACCTTCATGTCTTAAAGTAATGATGGACTGTCGTTTCTCTTTGCTAATTTGAGCTGTTCTTGCCATAATATGGACTTGGTCTTTTACCAAATAGAGGTATCTTCTGTATACCACCCCTACCTGGTCACAACTGTATCAAAAAGCATTAAGAAAAAATATTATCCTATTTAACTTTTCTTTTAGATTTAAAGCTAGACAATAGATTTGAAGTTAACAGAATATATTGTGATTCCTTATCGCTAGCCATTTCAATGGGAATTAGGTACTTTTTCTCCTCTCTAAATCCCTCACCTTGTTTCCAAATTGCATGACGTGTCTGGTCTGGCTCTGGACGACCTTGAACTGTCTCATTAGGGTCTCCTTGCTCAGGTCCTCCTGGACAACAAAATCAGGGAGAGGAAGACATTAAATCACATCAGAGTCTTCCATCCAGTTAAATCAAATCAAATGTATTTATATAGCCCTTCTTACATCAGCTGATATCTCAAAGCGCTGTACAGAAACCCAGCCTAAAACCCCAAACAGCAAGCAATGCAGGTGTAGAAGCACGGTGGCTAGGAAAAACTCCCTAGAATGGCCAAAACCTAGGAAGAAACCTAGAGAGGAACCAGGCTCTGAGGGGTGGCCAGTCCTCTTCTGGCTGTGCCGGGTGGAGATGATAACAGAACATATTTTTCAAATGTTCATAAATGACCAGCATGGTCAAATAATAGTAATCACAGTGAACAGTGAACAGTTAACAGTGAACAGTTAACAGTGAACAGTTAACAGTGAACAGTGAACAGTTAACAGTTAACAGTGAACAGTTAACACTGTACCAGACTTACCACATCAGAGTTTTCCATCCAATTAACACTGTACCAGTCCCCCAGGTAGGTCTTCCTCTTCTCGTCATAGTAACAGGCATAGGAGTTGGTTGCTGTGGTGGCATACACTGAAGGAGAGACAGACCGATTTATTAAGACACTGGAAGAGGGAGAGCTTCCAGGACACTGGTTATACACCATCACAAAATATGGTAGAGGCCATGGCTGCGAATACAGAGTTCTCCCTCCGGAAACCTCTCTCAAAGCTAAGGAGCCGGATCACGTTCTGATCAGGAGTAATTTAACGTGGCTACTGCTCACACCCCCCCCCCCCCCCTGGCTTTAGGTTTCTCTCTACTCACCCTCTTACGCACCATGATGATGATGAAGTCTCTCTCTGCCTCATAATTCTGAACAGCTGAAATAAAAACCCTGCAATGATTTGAACGAACAATCCCCCAAAATATTTACTGAAGGCCATACTACCTTCTCTGTCTGTCTGATATTACAGTTGCACAAGCAGGACTGGAGTACAAACAATACACGGTTTGTGCAATGATTTAGGCTAAATCTTTAAAGTTGCTGCCATATCAGAGCCACTAGCCACATATCAGAGCCACTAGTCAGAGTTCCAGAAAAAGAGCCCAACTTTTTAGACAGTTCGAGCTCAACTACTGCTTTAGACTGTCTCCTATTGGTGATGAAATTCTACATAGTTATTCTGCTGCTTTAGACTGTCTCCTATTGGTGATGATAATCTACATAGTTATTCTGCTTTAGACTGTCTCCTATTGGTGACGATAATCTACATAGTTATTCTGCTGCTTTAGACTTTCTCCTATTGGTGATGATAATCTACATAGTTATTCTGCTTTAGACTGTCTCCTATTGGTGACGATAATCTACATAGTTATTCTGCTTTAGACTGTCTCCTATTGGTGATGATAATCTACATAGTTATTCTGCTTTAGACTGTCTCCTATTGGTGATGATAATCTACATAGTTATTCTGCTTTAGACTGTCTCCTATTGGTGATGATAATCTACATAGTTATTCTGTTGCTTTAGACTGTCTCCTATTGGTGATGATAATCTACATAGTTATTCTGCTTTAGACTGTCTCCTATTGGTCATGATAATCTACATAGTTATTCTGCTATATCATAGCAAGAGTTGCTGAAAAAATAACTAGCCAATGTTTGCAATAATGATACAGTCACTATTTTGACTGCCTGTATGTCTTGCTTCTGTTCGGTATGCTTGCCTAAATATACTGTTGTTACAACAGACTACAAAGTTTGTAAAAACACGTTGATCAGGTATTTTGTGTACAACATGATCTCTGCATGTAGCCTAAACAAACAAAAACACTTTAAATCACGCTTGAGGTATGGAATGCATAGTTTGAATAGCCACGACAAGTATGTTATAAGTTATAAATTAAACATCCATAGCGTTCTTGAGTGTTTTCACGCAACGTCGAGCTCGTCATGATTTATTGCTGTACTGTAGACAAAGGAAGACTTTGGCCTGTTGGTAACAATACAACGTTAAAAGAAATATCACCTTTATTTAACCAGGTAGGCTAGTTGAGAACACCTTTATTTAACCAGGTAGGCTAGTTGAGAACAAGTTCTCATTTACAACTGCGACTACGTCTGTCTCCTCCTCACAGCTAGGAGAGCGTAAAAATAGCACCGATACGTCTGTCTGCTCCTCACAGCTAGGAGAGCGTAAAAATAGCACCTTTATAGTTTAAGTCTATTTTGAGTCATAAAAGTTCATTGAAATAACTTAGAAACTGGTGTGTTTGGGGGGTGGAGTCAAAGAGCCGTTAAAGAGCGGTCAACCTCGTCCCCCGTCACGAGGGACGGTCAACCTCGTCCCAGTCACGAGGGACGGTCAACCTCGTCCCAGTCACGAGGGACGGTCAACCTCGTCCCAGTCACGAGGGACGGTCAACCATGTCCAAGTCAACCTCGTCCCAGTCAACAGGACGGTCAACCTCCTCCCAGTCAACAGGACGGTCAACCTCGTCCCCCGTCACGAGGGACGGTCAACCTCGTCCCAGTCACGAGGGACGGTCAACCTCGTCCCAGTCACGAGGGACGGTCAACCTCGTCCCCCGTCACGAGGGACGGTCAACCTCGTCCCAGTCACGAGGGACGGTCAACCTCGTCCCAGTCACGAGGGACGGTCAACCTCGTCCCCCGTCACGGTCAACCTCGTCCCCCGTCACGAGGGACGGTCAACCTCGTCCCAGTCACGAGGGACGGTCAACCTCGTCCCAGTCACGAGGGACGGTCAACCTCGTCCCAGTCACGAGGGACGGTCAACCTCGTCCCCCGTCACGAGGGACGGTCAACCTTGTCCCCCGTCACGAGGGACGGTCAACCTTGTCCAAGTCAACCTCGTCCCAGTCAACAGGACGGTCAACCTCGTCCCAGTCACGAGGGACGGTCAACCTCGTCCCCCGTCACGAGGGACGGTCAACCTCGTCCCCCGTCACGAGGGACGGTCAACCTCGTCCCCCGTCACGAGGGACGGTCAACCTTGTCCAAGTCAACCTCGTCCCAGTCAACAGGACGGTCAACCTCCTCCCAGTCAACAGGACGGTCAACCTCGTCCCCCGTCACGAGGGACGGTCAACGTCGTCCCAGTCACGAGGGACGGTCAACCTCGACCCAGTCAACAGGACGGTCAACCTCGTCCCAGTCACGAGGGACGGTCAATCTCGTCCCCCGTCACGAGGGACGCTCAACCTCGTTCCAGTCAACCTCGTCCCAGTCAACAGGATGGTCAACCTCGTCCCCCGTCACGAGGGACGGTCAACCTCGTCCCCCGTCACGAGGGACGGTCAACCTCGTCCCCCGTCACGAGGGACGGTCAACCTCGTCCCCCGTCACGAGGGACGGTCAACCTCGTCCCCCGTCACGAGGGACGGTCAACCTCGTCCCCCGTCACGAGGGACGGTCAACCTCGTCCCCCGTCACGAGGGACGGTCAACCTCGTCCCCCGTCACGAGGGACGGTCAACCTCGTCCCAGTCACGAGGGACGGTCAACCTCGTCCCAGTCACGAGGGACGGTCAACCTCGTCCCAGTCACGAGGGACGGTCAACCTCGTCCCAGTCACGAGGGACGGTCAACCTCGTCCCAGTCACGAGGGACGGTCAACCTCGTCCCAGTCACGAGGGACGGTCAACCTCGTCCCAGTCACGAGGGACGGTCAACCTCGTCCCAGTCACGAGGGACGGTCAAGTGCATCTTTAAAGATTAAAACAATTTGTGATAGTGTTTTGGGTTCGTTCCTGGAAAGTGATAGAGTCACAGGGGAGGTTCAAGCCCAGCGTAACTCACCATTGATGTCATCAGGCAGCTTGGTCATCATTGATCCTGAATCACAGGCATCAATATAGAACACCATCTGTGTAGGAAGATTAAGAACAAGATGAGTCAGTCGACACTATCTTCTCCTGTACTTTCAATGGAAGTAACGCTATGACAATGTTCGCCAAAATATGTAAATCAACTGGAGAACCGGGAAATATCAATAAACAAGAATCCGATTTTAAAATCAAAAATCAGAAGAAAAAAAATGTTTTAAAAACAGGTAAAATTACACCTAAACATGCTGACTAGACCGGGTACACGAGTGCGTATGTTGATTTTGTCTACCCACACCAGATGCGATCAGGACACGCAAGTTGAAATATCAAAACGAACTCTGAACCAACTATATTAATTTGGGGACAGGTCGAAACGCATGAAAGAGTCAACTCAATTCAGCTAGCTAACTTGCTGTTGCTGGCAAATTTTTCCTGGGATATAAACTTTGGGTTGTTATTTTACCTGAAATGAACAAGGTCCTCTACTTGACAATTCATCCACAGATAAAAAGGTAAACAGAGTTTGTTTCAAGTAATCTCTCCTCCGTCAGGCTTCTTCTTCTTCGTTGGACTTTATATGGCGGTTGGCAATCAACTTTAAGGTGCGTTACCACCACCAACTGGACTGGAGTGTGAACCTCAGTTCATCTTTCAATCACCCACGTGAGTACATGCTCCTAACAACCAATGAGATGGAAGAGGCGGGACTTGCAGTGCGTCAAGCATCACAAATAGAATCAAGTTCTATATTAGCTCTTGGCTACGCAGACACTCGTTGACGTGCGCAAGCAGGTTGGATGAAATGATTGGATAACATGCATGTGTACATTTATTGTATAACGCGAGCAGTGTGGCTAGATATATATGATGTACTGATTTATCTGTTGTTTTATGGGTAATGTAAGTAGTGTCTTAATGTGTTTGGGCCCCAGGAAGAGTAGCTGCTGCCTTGGCAGGAACTAATAGGGATCCATAATAAACCCCAGGAAGAGTAGCTGCTGCCTTGGCAGGAACTAATAGGGATCCATAATAAACCCCAGGAAGAGTAGCTGCTGCCTTGGCAGGAACTAATGGGGATCCATAATAAACCCCAGGAAGAGTAGCTGCTGCCTTAGCAGGAACTAATGGGGATCCATAATAAACCCCAGGAAGAGTAGCTGCTGCCTTGGCAGGAACTAATGGGGATCCATAATAAACCCCAGGAAGAGGAGCTGCTGCCTTGACAGGAACTAATGGGGATCCATAATAAACCCCAGGAAGAGTAGCTGCTGCCTTGGCAGGAACTAATGGGGATCCATAATAAACCCCAGGAAGAGTAGCTGCTGCCTTGGCAGGAACTAATGGGGATCCATAATAAACCCCAGGAAGAGTAGCTGCTGCCTTGGCAGGAACTAATGGGGATCCATAATAAACCCCAGGAAGAGTAGCTGCTGCCTTGGCAGGAACTAATGGAGATCCATAATAAACCCCAGGAAGAGTAGCTGCTGCCTTGGCAGGAACTAATGGAGATCCATAATAAACCCCAGGAAGAGTAGCTGCTGCCTTGGCAGGAACTAATGGGGATCCATAATAAACCCCAGGAAGAGTAGCTGCTGCCTTGGCAGGAACTAATGGAGATCCATAATAAACCCCAGGAAGAGTAGCTGCTGCCTTGGCAGGAACTAATGGAGATCCATAATAAACCCCAGGAAGAGTAGCTGCTGCCTTGGCAGGAACTAATGGAGATCCATAATAAACCCCAGGAAGAGGAGCTGCTGCCTTGGCAGGAACTAATGGGGATCCATAATAAACCCCAGGAAGAGTAGCTGCTGCCTTGGCAGGAACTAATGGAGATCCATAATAAACCCCAGGAAGAGGAGCTGCTGCCTTGGCAGTAACTTTGTGTACTATCAATCAAAATACCTTATGTCTAAGATAAACATTAAATGTCATTTTGGCATATTGTTCCACGAGATTTCATCAACTGCAGCCTGTCACGTGATGATATGTCCTCCACGGCCACAAACAATAACAAGTTAAACTTCCGCACCTTTTTGTATGTCTTGTTCTTATGCATGTAGATAATAACGTCCAGGAGATCGTCAGCATAGAGCTGTAGAAAGAAGAAACACATAACATCAAAGCTACATTTGTGTGTTTTTTTTTACCCCCCCCCAGTACAATAACATTTATTTTAGCTTAAACCCCCCCCCCCCCCCAAAAAAAAAGAGGCACCAGAAACGCATGAGGTCCAAGCCACAAAAGTCAGTGACAAGATCCATTCTGTTTTTTTGCCTTTACCTCCCTTATCTCACCTAATTTCCTCACATTGTATATAGACGTATTTTTCTACTGTATTATTGACTGTAGGTTTTGTTTACTCCATGTGTAACACTGTCTGTGTCGAACTGCTTTGCTTTATCTTGGCCAGGTCACAATTGTAAATGAGAACTTGTTCTCAACTAGCCAACCTGGTGAAATAATGGTGATATATATATATTTTTTTAAATTATTCAGTCACTCACTCTTTCCCACAAAAAAAACTTACTGCTGAGTGAGAGAACATGACTTTCATTCATCTAGTCTTAAATATGAGATCTTTATGTTAAACTTTTCTGAATGATTGTTTAAAAAATAACTATATATGTCAGCGGTCTATTTCCCAGGGCAGAAATAGATCATTCATCCACATGCAAAGGGACAAGTGTCCCAAACAACACCCTATAAAGCACACTATTTTTTTGACCAGGGCCCTGTGAATAGGGAGGCATTTGTGACAGACCCGATAGCGTTGAGACAAACAGGAAGTGTCACCTCATCATTGGGGAAGGCCAGCAGACCAGGCGCTCCTCGAGCAGAGATGTACACAAACACGTGGTCGTTGGGACCGCTGTCAACAGGAAGAGAAAAATAAAGCCTTCTTTGAACAAAATGTGAACTGAAAGATGACAAAAAAATATATAATTTTTTTTAGAGAACACGAGTAAAGTACAGAAACATTCCCTGAAAAAAAAAATAACAAAAAATAATAAAAAAATTATGAAGATTCTGTCCAGAAAATGTATAACAATACCTTGTTCTAACAAATTATTTTCATATCATTTTAGAATTCTACCTTAATGTTCTGGAATAATTTCTCCCTTGTGTAGACCTTTCTATAATATATTCCAACCCATCCTCCATGCACTCACTCAAATTCCTTTTCTCCATCATTTCTCAATCCTCCCTCTCTTTACTTGCCTCTTCAGTACCTTTCCAGAACCCTGCTTTGTACTGGCAGAGTCACCCTTCAGCACCGCCAGGAAGTTGTCAGGGGTCACAGCCTGCAGGACACAAAACACATTATTAATTAGACAAACACAACACGACATTGTGAACATCACACTATACTGCATGTAAACAGAAGATATATATCTTATCTGTTCCATTTGTATAAACCATTGATTGACACACACACACAGGCATTTGAAACGTTCCATTTTCCTTCCACTCACGTTTCTAGTGTAGTCTTTGGGGACTCCCTTGTAGACGTTTGTTCCATTGGGTCGGTTGATCACCACACCTGGGGTGAGGTTTCTGAAAAACAAAGAGGGTAAATAACCTGAATCAGATACATTCCAGGAGGGAAACACAAGATCTGACAGATCTGTTTTATGACCGTTAAAAAAAACATACAGGACACCACAGGGTTGAATTAAAATACTACGTACTATACACTGACTGTATGAGTTTCTGTGGCTAGGTGCAGACCTAACATAATTGCAAAGTGTGCGTTCTCCGTAAAGCATTTTTGAAATCTGACACAGCGGTTGCATTAAGGAGAAGTTTATCTGTATTTCCATGAAAACATTCGTATAGTTTATCAATGTTTATGATTAGTATTTCTGTCATTTGATGTGGCTCTCTGCACTTTCACCGGATGTTTGTTTGAGACAATGCATTTCTGACTGTAATGCGTCAATGTAAATTTGGATTTTTGGATAGAAATATGAACTTTACCGTACAAAACATACATGTATTGTGTAACATGAAGTCCTATGAGTGTCATCTGATGAAGATCATCAAAGGCTAGTGATTAATTTCATCTATATTTCTGCTTTTTGTGAATCCTCTCTTTGGCTGGAAAAATGTTATTCTGTGAATAGGCACTCACCTAACATAATCGTTTGGTTTGTTTTCGTCCTAAAGCCTTTTTGAAATCGGTCACTGTGGCTGGATTTACAACAAGTGTATCTTTAAAATGGTGTAAAATACATGTATTTTGGAATTTTAATTATGCGTTTTGAATTTGGCGCCCTGCAGTTTCACTGGCTGTTGTCGCGGTGGGATGCTAGCGTCCCACGTACCCTAGAGAGGTTAAGGTCACAATCTATAAGTCAGAAATAGCATTCAAATGAATCACTCACCTTTGATCTTCATCTGGTGACACTCCCAGGTCTCCATGTTAGACAATAAATGTTTGTTTTGTTCGATAATGTCCCTCTTTTTTTTTAAAACCTCCTTTTTGTCCGCGGGTTTTGCCCAGTAATCCACAAAAAACAGAAATATAGATAAAATACACAAGGCGCGGGCATTAATACCAGGATGAAAGGTTTTAAAAAAGTACAATAAAAAGTTAGTAGAAACATGCCAAACGATGTTTAAAATCAATCCTCCGGTTGTTTTTGCCATAAATAATCAATTATATTTCAAATGGACAAAAGCTTCATCAATAGGAAAGGAGAAACAAGAAAGGCGCGTTCACGATCAGGGCGCATGGCTGATGAATGGAAATTTCCACTGGCCAGATTGAAAGTGCTGTATCTCCCTCATTTTTCAGAGTAAAAGCCTGAAACAATGTGTGACAAGAGATGAAAAGAATCTGCCCACTCCATCAAGCAATGGGGACAACAACACAGGACATTCATGGGACCTCATGGAACCATGGACAGCACCTGCAGAAACTGGACAACGGGTGGAAGCAGAGGAGATACCTATCATAGACTTCTCCCAGCTGATGCTTGACATACCCCCTACGCCACCTCCAGTGGTAGAAACAACAACAATGATCCTCGTTAACATATGAGACAGACTTCATATGGAGAATCATCACAGGTAAATTTACTATTGCACTATACTCTTTTTGTTAGACTATAACAATATTAGAAAATTGGCTTAGAAGATTGGATTATTTTGCCTAAAGTACTTATTGGATCACTATCTGAATATGCTTGGTTGAATTTGGTGACCCCGAGACTGAGTCTACGAAAAACAGAGGTCTAAACACCTCTTGAATACAGACGAAGTGGCGGTCACTCAGTGAGACATCAGGTACAGATGTGATTGGCCCTCTATTTCTGAAACTATCTGCCACCATTGTCGCAACCCCTATTACCAGCCTGTTCAACCTCTCTTTCATATCGTCTGAGATCCCCAAGGATTGGAAAGCTGCCGCAGTCATCCCCCTCTTCAAAGGGGGAGACACCCTGGACCCAAACTGTTACAGACCTATATCCATCCTGCCGTGCCTATCTAAGGTCTTCGAAAGCCAAGTCAACAAAACAGGTCACTGACCATCTCGAATCCCACCATACCTTCTCCGCTGTGCAATCTGGTTTCCGAGCCGGTCATGGGTGCACCTCAGCCACACTCAAGGTACTAAACGATATCATAACCGCCATCGATAAAAGACAGTACTGTGCAGCCGTCTTCATCGACCTTGCCAAGGCTTTCGACTCTGTCAATCACCATATTCTTATCGGCAGACTCAGGAGCCTCGGTTTTTCGGATGACTGCCTTCCCTGGTTCACCAATTACTTTGCAGACAGAGTTCAGTGTGTCAAATCGGAGGGCATGCTGTCCGGTCCTCTGGCAGTCTCTATGGGGGTGCCACAGGGTTCAATTCTCGGGCCGACTCTTTTCTCTGTGTATATCAATGATGTTGCTCTTGCTACGGGCGATTCCCTGATCCACCTCTACGCAGACGACACCATTCTATATACTTTCGGCCCGTCTTTGGACACTGTGCTATCTAACCTCCAAACAAGCTTCAATGCCATACAGCACTCCTTCCGTGGCCTCCAACTGCTCTTAAAAGCTAGTAAAACCAAATGCATGCTTTTCAACCGGTCGCTGCCTGCACCCGCATGCCCGACTAGCATCACCACCCTGGATGGTTCCGACCTAGAATATGTGGACGTCTATAAGTACCTAGGTGTCTGGCTAGACTGCAAACTCTCCTTCCAGACTCATATCAAACATCTCCAATCGAAAATCAAATCAAGAGTCGGCTTTCTATTCCGCAACAAAGCCTCCTTCACTCACGCCGCCAAGCTTACCCTAGTAAAACTGACTATCCTACCGATCCTCGACTTCGGCGATGTCATCTGCAAAATGGCTTCCAACACTCTACTCAGCAAACTGGATGCAGTCTATCACAGTGCCATCCGTTTTGTCACTAAAGCACCTTATACCACCCACCACTGCGACTTGTATGCTCTAGTCGGCTGGCCCTCGCTACATATTCGTCGCCAGACCCACTGGCTCCAGGTCATCTACAAGTCCATGCTAGGTAAAGCTCCGCCTTATCTCAGCTCACTGGTCACGATGGCAACACCCATCCGTAGCACACGCTCCAGCAGGTGTATCTCACTGATCATCCCTAAAGCCAACACCTCATTTGGCTGCCTTTCGTTCCAGTACTCTGCTGCCTGTGACTGGAACGAATTGCAAAAATCGCTGAAGTTGGAGACTTTTATCTCCCTCACCAACTTCAAACATCAGCTATCTGAGCAGCTAACCGATCGCTGCAGCTGCACATAGTCTATTGGTAAATAGCCCACCCTTTTCACCTACCTCATCCCCATACTGTTTTTATTTATTTACTTTACTGCTCTTATGCACACCAATATCTCTACCTGTACATGACCATCTGATCATTTATCACTCCAGTGTTAATCTGAAAAATTGTAATTATTTGCCTACCTCCTCATGCCTTTTGCACACATTGTATATAGACTCCCCCTTTGTTTTCTACTGTGTTATTGACTTGTTAATTGTTTACTCCATGTGTAACTCTTTGTTGTCTGCTCACACTGCTATGCTTTATCTTGGCCAGGTCGCAGTTGCAAATGAGAACTTGTTCTCAACTAGCCTACCTGGTTAAATAAAATTTGTCAATACAAGGAAACAGCAAAATACCAGTTACAATATATTGAGTCCATACACAGAGTTGGAAGTGTATTAAGATATTAGAATTCGGAATCTAGCGTCGTAGCTGTGAGAATACCGATTACAGGGAAGTGACCAAGGGGCTGAGCATTTAAGGTAATTGAACTATTTTTGCTATTTAGTCAATATCGTTAGAAGTGTTAACGCATTTAAAGTTTTGCAATATTATCTGGCATAGCTTAAAGCATTAAGGATTGATTGAGCATTATTGTTGTATTGAGAAACTGTAGAACCATTGAATTGTAATGATGTGTATAAGACAAAAAAACAGAGTGACTTAATTAATAAAAGCTTGAAACTTTGACAACTAGGCCAGATTAACGATCTGGAGAGCAAACGCCTTTGACACTCTCACTGAACAGAAAGTGACCCTGGTTATAGGTTAAAGTGATTGCACTAAAGAATATTTCATTGTGTGGACAATAATATATTTTTCAGAGAGTCAAAACATATACCAATACTAGTTTCCGAGTGACTACTAGCTGACGAGCAAAATAACTACTAAGAGTTGTTATTAGGTATTGATATATACACAGGTAAAGATAACTTGAGGGTAAGGAAATATAGGAGGAATCCATAACGCTTAAGAATATTTAGATAGGAGTATATCTATCCAAGGCCTCATACTAGACCGGACAATAAGGGAGTGACAACGTGAAAGAAGGAACAAACCCAACTCACGCAAAGGGCCATTACGAACAAATAGAAGGGTTGGTAGGGCCGCACGGCAAGGCCCTTGTTACACCGCAGTAACTAAAATCCTAAAGTACTCTGCCTAGCCAGAGGACGGGGTAGAGGCTTTTGCTGCAGGTATTGGGCAAAAGTCAGCACCGTGACTAATGCCTAAAGACTGGCCACATGTAGAAGAAGCCATAGAGATGGTGAACTGGGTCCTAAGTCTTTGTATGGTGGATAGGCTTTCAATGGATAAACAGCCTTTCAAAATAATAGCACTTCCTGGTTGGATTTTCCTCGTGTTTTCACCTGCCATAACAGTTCTGTTATACTCACAGACATTATTGTAACAGTTTTGGAAACTTTAGAGTGTTTTCTATCCAAATCTACTAATTATATGCATATCCTATATTCTGGGACTGAGTAGCAGATAGTTTAATTTGGGCATGCTTTTCATCCAAAATTCCGAATGCTGCCCCCTACCCTAGTGAAGTTAAGCAAAGCACTTAACCACAAAACTAGCGTCGGGGTAGTGTACTGTGGCTGATCCGCGCGTGTGGGCTCTGATGGGGTTCACCTTGGGGTCATGATAGGGGCTGAACCAAATGATTGATGTATTATAATAATTGATTATGCTTATGTTGTATTAATAGAAGGGGAAGGGTTATAAGACCCTAGGGTCCTGGACCACAGATTAGCAATATATATATTCATTATAAGGTTTAATACCTTTTCACAGTCCATTTCTAGTCTTTGTCCCTTATAAAGAAACGGTCTGAGAGATGTGTGAGTTATTTGCAGTCAAAACAGGGTGTCTGTGAGAAAGCGCCTCAAGGCTAAAAGAGATTCATAGACACAGAACCCTGCAGGGGTGTGAAAGAGATAAGAAACTAGTCAGACATAACACGATGATGCAACTTGGGGACATTTACTGCTGAGAACTATTTTCTCTCCTGCAAGTTTGTATAACTGCATAAGGTCTCATGAGTAGAAGGTGTTAAGGTAGGCAGTGACATCACTAGGGGTTGACTACAAGCGTATTAAAGCAACTTGGACCCTTTCCTATTATGGCAGAACTTACTCGGAAACTCGGAAACATGCGCGCTATGTTCCCATTGTCAACTACTAGTCTGCAATTGCATTAATAAAAGTTTGATTGATTTTACATAAAGATATTGTCTAATTGCTGATTTCACCAATAAGCCAATGATTGACAAGGAACATACCCCAACAACTCTATGGCAATACACAATAGTACTGTAAAACATGGGTAATTACAAATGCCAGTGGTGATTAGGTTATTAGGTGACAGCTTGGAAAAATCTATAGTCTCCTTATCAAAAACATACAATATCACTTCCTCTATCCTCCAATAACAGGAACCACACTGTCATTTAGTCCAAGAGTTGTTCAATCGAAACCCACCGATACTGAAAACCAGCTTTAACCGAAGCAGCATTTAAATCATTCAGAGTACTTGACAGAGTTAACCAAAGGTTGACCAACATTATGACTTACCAACGACTGATGTTGCTACTAAAACTATTAAACAATTAGAGACATAATGACACAATCATATTTTTCTTAGATCTTAAGCCTCTAACACGGCTTGTGAGTCTCGTGTCTCCCATCTAGGGCCCATAACTCACAGGCCTGGCAAGTCTCGTTTCTCCCATCTATGGCCCATAACTCACAGGCCTTGCAAGTCTCGTGTCTCCCATCTAGGGCCCATAAATCACAGGCCTGGCAAGTCTCGTGTCTCCCATCTAGGGCCCATAACTCACAGGCCTGGCAAGTCTCGTTTCTCCCATCTAGGGCCCATAACTCACAGGCCTTGCAAGTCTCGTGTCTCCCATCTAGGGCCCATAACGCACAGACCTTGCAAGTCTCGTTTCTCCCATCTAGGGCCCATAACTCACAGGCCTGGCGAGAGGAGAGGAGCTAAATGACATCCTTGTGACTTCCACAGCAGCGTCTCACGAGTTCCAAACGGTTTACCCGTGGGCCTGGCCGTCTGCACAACACAGCACGGCGAGGACAGGGTTAGGCCTGTGCATCCACAGATAGGATGATGTACATGCTCTGCCTTAGTCTCAAGAACGTAACTATTGCAGAACAAACTCCTACTAACCATCTAGTGCTGGTGACAGAGGACTGTATGGCTATGGTGATTATAAACTATTAACATGTGTAAATATTTTAATGAACATAACAAGCTTCAACAACCGAGACATAAACTGAACAAGTTCCACAGACATGTGACTAACATAAATTGAATAATGAGTCCCTGAACAAAGGTGGTGGGGGGTCAAAATCAAAAGTAACAGTCAGTATCTGGTGTGGCCACCAGCTGCATTAAGTACTGCATAGCATCTCCTCCTCATGGACTGCACCAGATTTGCCAGTTCTTGCTGTGAGATGTTACCCCACTCTTCCACCAAGGCACCTGCAAGTTCCTGGACATTTCTGGGGGGAATGGCCCTAGCCCTCACCCTCTGATCCAACAGGTCCCAGATGTGCTCAATGGGATTGAGATCTGGGCTCTTCGTGGCCATGGCAGAACACTGACATTCCTGTCTTGCAGGAAATCATGCACAGAACGAGAAGTATGGCTGGTGGCATTGTCATGCTGGAGGGTCATGTCATAATGAGCCTGCAGGAAGGGTACCACATGAGGGAGAAGGATGTCTTCCCTGTAACGCACAGCGTTGAGATTGCCTGCAATGACAACAAGCTCAGTCCGATGATGCTGTGACACACCGCCCCAGACCATGACGGACCCTCCACCTCCAAATCGATCCCGCTCCAGAGTACAGGCCTCGGTGAAACGCTCATTCCTTTGACAATAAACATGAATCCGACCATCACCCCTGGAGACAAAACCGCAACTTGTCAGTGAAGAGCACTTTTTGCCAGTCCTGTCTGGTCCAGCGATGGTGGGTTTGTACCCATAGGCAACGTTGTTACCGGTGATGTCTGGTGAGGACCTGCCTTACAACAGGCCTACAAGCCCTCAGTCCAGCCTCTCTCAGCCTATTGAGGACAGTCTGAGCACTGATGGAGGGATTGTGCGTTCCTGGTGTAACTCGGGCAGTTATTGTTGCCATCTTGTACCTGTCCCGCAGGTGTGATGTTCGGATGTACCGATCCTGTGCAGGTGTTGTTAAACGTGTTCTGCTACTGCGAGGACGATCAGCTGTCCGTCCTGTCTCCCTGTAGCCCTGTCTTAGGCGTCTCACAGTACAGACATTGCAATTTATTGCCCTGGCCGCATCTGTAGTCATCATGCCTCCTTGCAACATGCCTAAGGCACGTTCACGCAGATGAGCAGAGACACTGGGCATCTTTCTTTTGGTGTTTTTCACAGTCAGTAGAAAGGCCTCTTTAGTGTCCTAAGTTTTCTTAACTGTGACCTTAATTGCCTACCGTCTGTAAGCTGTTAGTGTCTTAACGACCGTTCCACAGGTGCATGTTCATTAATTGTTTATGGTTCATTGAACAAAGCATGGGAAACAGTGTTTAAACCCTTTACAATGAAGATCTGTGAAGTTATTTGGATTTTAACCAATTGTCTTTGAAATACAGAGTTTATATGTAGGGCTGGGCGATATGGTAAAGATAACATATCACAATATTTTTCACATTTGACTGTATTTTATGTTGTCTTATAATAACATTTCTAAATGTGCTTTATGAGTAGTGAGACCCTGGGCAACACACACACTATAAGTGATGTCAATGGGTCTTTCTATATTCTGATTGTTTTATACTGTTCAATTCAAATTCAACCAAAAATAATTTTCTGCATTTCCTGCACTAGAGAATTTCCACACTGCCATGTAGGGCTGCACGATATTGGTAAAAACTCTAGGCCTTATCTTTAACCAAATGTTGCATTTGTGATTTGATTTGAGATCAAACCAACTTGGGTGAACTGTTGTAATCAGGAAAATATCATATTAATTCTATATTTAGAATATAAATAATAGTGAGCAATTTGAATACGGTTAACTAGGAATTAGCAGCTAAGACAATTTGGCTAAAACTTGCAGACTGAACACAAGTGTCTTGTGGCCAAACAGATACGCTCCTTGAGTGACAGGGGGTGGGCCTAGATCTGTGGTAAGCGTCATGGCAACTGTGCAGGGGGTGGGCCTAGATCTGTGGTAAGCGTCATGGCAACTGTGCAGGGAGTGGGCCTAGATCTGTGGTAAGCGTCATGGCAACTGTGCAGGGGGTGGGCCTAGATCTGTGGTAAGCGTCATGGCAACTGTGCAGGGGGTGGGCCTAGATCTGTGGTAAGCGTCATGGCAACTGTGCAGGGGGTGGGCCTAGATCTGTGGTAAGCGTCATGGCAACTGTGCAGGGGGTGGGCCTAGATCTGTGGTAAGCGTCATGGCAACTGTGCAGGGGGTGGGCCTAGATCTGTGGTAAGCATCATGGCAACTGTGCAGGGGGTGGGCCTAGATCTGTGGTAAGCGTCATGGCAACTGTGCAGGGGGTGGGCCTAGATCTGTGGTAAGCGTCATGGCAACTGTGCAGGGGGTGGGCCTAGATCTGTGGTAAGCGTCATGGCAAGTGTGTGTAAACATTTTTTTTTAAATGGACGTTACACACGGCATATCACATTTAACAAACCAAACATTAAAATACCATTATAGAAGGTAAAAGCCCAAACCAGTCAATGCATCAGTACCGGTATATAGTAAAATACCGTATACCGCCTAGCCCTAAATTAATGTGATGACAGTCATCCTTTATATCGTTATATATAGGCTTAGATAGTTGATTAAATTATTGTTGATGTCGCCCAACCTTAGGACACAGTTCAGATGGAGAACAGAAATGTCAAGGAAGTGAATACTCACTGCTCATTGGTCGCCAGATCATCATACATCATCACAACAATCTGCTCGTCAGGGATGCCATTCTTGTGGACGATCTGGTACGCATGGCAAGCATCGGCCTAGGAAGAAAAATAAGGTACTGTAAGTCAACAAATGAACTCCATCACATTCTGATAAATGAAAATCAATAAGTGCATCGAGGACTTCGTCCCCACAGTGACTGTACGTACATACCCCAACCAAAAGCCATGGATTACAGGCAACATTCGCACTGAGCTAAAGGGTAGAGCTGCTGCTTTCAAGGTGCGGGACTCTAACCCGGAAGCTTATAAGAAATCCTGCTCTGCCCTCCAACGAACCATCAAACAAGCAAAGCGTCAATACAGGACTAAGACTGAATCTTACTACACCAGCTCTGATGCTCGTCGGATGTGGCAGGGCTTGAAAACCATTACAGACTACAAATGGAAGCACAGCCAAGAGCTGCCCAGTGACACGAGCCTACCAGACAAGCTAAATCCCTCCTATGCTCGTGCCGAGACAAGCAACACTGAGGCATGCATGAGAGCATCAGCTGTTCCCGGACGACTGTGTGATAACGCCCTCCGTAGCCGACATGAGTAAGACCTTTAAACAGGTCAACATTCACAAGGCCGCATATAGAATAACTATCTTCAAAGTAATGACTCGGGACGTCAGGTTTGAAATGAAAGCTTCTTTTAGTAATAATACTTGTTCACGTTACATTTAACAACTTTAGATTCTACAAAACAATAAAAGAAAGTTGCTAGCGAGAGTTAAAATAATCACTTGTATATCACTGGTTCTCTCTACTTCCTGTCGCATGGCATTCTGGAACTTGCAGTCAAAAGAGTAATCCAATGCTAACTAATACAAACAAAAATATGTATGTAGTTCTCTCAATCTCCAACACATGAATTCTAATACAATTACATATGTAAATAACTGTAAAGAAAATATCTGTAGATACAGCTCAATGAATTAACTGTAAACATCAACTCTGTAACCCATTAAAGTTACAACACCGCAGGGCCAGACGGATTACCAGGACGTGTGCTCCGGGCATGTGCTGACCAACTGGCAGGTGTCTTTACTGACATTTTCAACATGTCCCTAATTGAGTCTGTAATACCAACATGTTTCAAGCAGACCACCATAGTCCCTGTGCCCAAGAACAGTAAGGCAACCTGCCTAAATGACTACAGACCCGTAGAACTCACATCCATTGCCGTGGAGTGCTTTGAAAGGCTGGTAATGGCTCACATCAGCACCATTATCCCAGACACCCTAGACCCACTCCAATTTGCATACCGCCCAAACAGATCCACAGATTATGGAATCTCTACTGCACTCCACACTCCCCTTCCCCACCTGGACAAAAGGAACACCTATGTCAGAATGCTGTTCATTGACTACAGCTCAGCGTTCAACACCATAGCTCATCAATAAGCTAAAGACCCTGGGACTAAACACCTCCCTCTGCAACTGGATCCTGGACTTCCTGAAGGGCCGCCCCCAGGTGTTGAGGGTAGGTAGCAACATATCCGCCACGCTGATCCTCAACACTGGAGCCCCTCAGGGGTGTGTGCTCAGTCCCCTCCTGTACTCCCTGTTCACTCATGACTGCATGGCCAGGCCAGGATACCTGGTCGTCTGGTGCCAGGACAACAACCTGCCCTCAACATGATCAAGACAAAGGAGATGATTGTGGACTACAGGAAAAGGAGGACCGAGCACGCCCCCATTCTCATCGATGGGGCTGTAGTGGAGCAGGTTGAGAACTTCAAGTTCCTTGGTGTCCACAACAAACTAGAATGGTCCAAACACACCAAGACAGCCGTGAAGAGGGCACGACAAAACCTATTCCCCCTCAGGAGACTGAAAAGGTTTAGCATGGGTCCTCAGAACCTCAAAAGGTTCTACAGCTGCAACGTCGAGAGCAATGGTTGCATCACTGCCTGGTACGGCAACTGCTCGGCCTCCGACCGCAAGGCACTACAGAGGGTAGTGCGCACGACCTAGTACATCACTGGGGCTAAGCTGCCTGCCATCTAGGACCTCTATACCAGGTGATGTCAGACGAAGGCCCTAAAAATTGTCAAAGACCCCAGCCACCCCAGTCATAGACTGTTCTCTCTGCTACCTCATGGCAAGAGGTACCGGAGTGCCAAGTCTAGGTCAAAAGGCTTCTCAACAGTTTTACCCCCAAGCCATAAGACTCCTGAACAGGTAATCAAATGGCTACCCGGACTATTTGCATTGTGTGCCTCCCCAACCCCCCCAACTCCTCTTTTTACTCTGCTGCTACTCTCTGTTTATCATCTACGCATAGTCAATTTAACTATACCTACATGTACATATTACCTCAATTAGCCAGACTAACCGGTGTCCCCGCACATTAACTCTATACCCACTCCTGTGTTGTCTGTTCACACTGCTATGCTTTATCTTGGCCAGGTCGCAGTTGCAAATGAGAACTTGTTCTCAACTAGCCTACCTGGTTAAATAAAGGTGTTCTCAACTAGCCTACCTGGTTAAATAAAGGTGTTCTCAACTAGCCTACCTGGTTAAATAAAGGTGTTCTCAACTAGCCTACCTGGTTAAATAAAGGTGTTCTCAACTAGCCTACCTGGTTAAATAAAGGTGAAAAAAAAAATATATATATATATATATATATATATATACATACAAATATACCACCTGTATATAGCCTCGCTACTGTTATTTTCATTTCTTTACCTAATAACAATTTTTTTACTTAAAAATTGCAATGTTGGTTAAGGGGCTTGTACAGTAAGCATTTTCACTGTAAGGTCTACAGTGGTTGTATTTCAGTGCACGTGACAAATCAAATTTGATTTGAAATCAACTGAGGAGAGGTGGTGGTGGGGGGGTGGGGGGGCGTTATTGAGTATATTATGTACCTTTTTCTTTCAAGCAACGCTAGAGACAATCCTGTAGTTACATAACAGAGGTCAATGGCAGGTCTGTATTCATAGTCTCAAATAGTAAATATTCAGTCTACTGATGGTGGAAATGTGGTAACAGATTGTACATGTTCTAACTTGAACTTAACACTTGCCTGGTGTCTGTAGTTGTGCCAGCCTTTGGAGCCAGCGACAATCACCACCCAGTTCTTCCCGTTTCCAGAATTCTGTGTGGGGAAAGCATTAGCCACCAGTCCTATACTGAGGCCCAGAAGAGTCAACGTCAACATGATCCTCTCCCAGTGTCCGTCTGTGTTCCTGGAAAAGGATAAATTACATAAAAAAAAAAAGGTGTTATCACTGTGATCACATTCACTGCATATGGACAGGATGTCACGTTGGTTAGCGTGTTCCACTTTCCCCTGATTTCAGGCACCTACACGTTGCTCAAAGTCCTCACCTCTGCTTCAAAAAACACTTAAGTGTCTTCCTACCGGTCGCAGCCACTCAAAAAAATTGCAACTGACCAGCGCAAAACGTGGACACAAGGCCGAGGAGTATGTTTCACATCTCCATGTTACTAACTAAATGTTTAGTTTTAGTCTCCACTGTCCTTACACAGTCAACGATGATACTCACACACATTATTTTGTAAAATACTAGTTAGCTACAGAGCAGTGGATGTTGGAGTGTTCCCCTGGCTATCTGTAAATGATGTCTGAGTGTTGGAATGTTGCCCCTGGCTATCTGTAAATGATGTCTGAGTGTTGGGAGTGTTCCCCTGGCTATCTGTAAATGATGTCTGAGTGTTGGAGTGTTCCCCTGGCTATCTGTAAATGATGTCTGAGTGTTGGAATGTTCCCCTGGCTATCTGTAAATGATGTCTGAGTGTTGGAGTGTACCCCTGGCTATCTGTAAATGATGTCTGAGTGTTGGGAGTGTTCCCCTGGCTATCTGTAAATGATGTCTGAGTGTTGGAGTGTTCCCCTGGCTATCTGTAAATGATGTCTGAGTGTTGGGAGTGTTCCCCTGGCTATCTGTAAATGATGTCTGAGTGTTGGAGTGTTCCCCTGGCTATCTGTAAATGATGTCTGAGTGTTGGAGTGTTCCCCTGGCTATCTGTAAATGATGTCTGAGTGTTGGAGTGTTCCCCTGGCTATCTGTAAATGATGTCTGAGTGTTGGAGTGTTCCCCTGGCTATCTGTAAATGAAGAATGGTGCTGTCTGGTTTGCTAAATATAAGGATTTTGCAATTATTTATACTTGTCCTACTTAAGAATATTTTAGCAATTACATTTACTTTTGAAACTAAAGTATATTTAAAACCAAATACTATTACTCAAGTAGGATTTTACTGGGTGACTCATTTTCTACTAAAAAGGTATCTTTACTTTTACTCAAGACATGCCACCAGGGGTCTTTTCATAGTCCCCAAATCCAGAACAAATTCAAGAAAACGTACAGTATTATATAGAGCCCTTATTACATGGAACTGCCTAGTCAAAGGTTAAATCAAGTAAAAAGCAAGCGTTGTGGTGATTTCAGTAAACAAATAGCGCAAATCAACATCCGGTATAAAGTAACGCTACAAGTTGCAATATTTGAACTGTTGCGGCAAGTCCCGTCTACCGGCTGACGCCCCTAAGCTACCGGCTGACGCCCCTAAGCTACCCTGGGGCGGCAGGGTAGCCTAGTGGTTAGAGCGTTGGACTAGTAACCGGAAGGTTGCAAGGGATGTACTGCTTGGATTCTTTACCTATGATAGAAATAAGCTGAAACTATTTTATGTAATTAATTTCATTATTCTTTTGGCCAAATTTCATATTCACAAATGTAAATTTACAAACAAAACACACCACATTTTCTTGGCTTACAAAAATACATTTAACTGTATTTTAAGACAAATAATCTACTAACAAAAAAACTGTTAGATTTATGAGTGTCTGTATGTCCCTTAAAGTCCTTGTGTAATGTGATATTATACACCCCAATTGTCCTTTGTATGTTATTTATATATACACTTGTGTTCCCACATGTACTTCCTGTATTGATTTGATGTTAATAATAAAATGTTCAAATAAAACACTGACATCCGGTTTTGCCGTCTACCTAGTACCATCTAAAAGCATCATACGTGCTGTTGATCCTATGGCTGCCAACAAACATTTCTAGCTAAATTAGCTGTTACCTACTTCATCATTTTCAAAGCACAGGTCTAGCTACAAGTAGCACATTATATCACTGTAAATTCTCTAAAGTTAGCTATATTTTGAGGTGCCATAGAAAATTAAAAAACGTTTGATTACCTTTTTTTTATTTTTTTTTACCTTTTTGTTGTCATCAGGAAGACTCCAAAAACGTGTGTAGCTGGGACATGCTAGGAGACAGGACTTTTATACACATGTTGGAGATGGGGAAAACATGAGGGTTTTGGCCGAAAGCCAATCAGACTGCGCCAAGAGGGGGGGGGGGGGGGGGGGGGGCGATGACCGTAAACACGATTCAAAGAAATGTGTTTTTCTCTTTCTTTGATGAAATGTGTTTTTCTCTTTCTTTGATGAAATCAGCGTCTTTGAAAGTACTGTCTTTACTGTTTAAACAAACAATAGGACATTTTGTGTTAAATCTAGCTTTCCTATATTAGGTTATACTGTACTAACAATTTGGACAAAGGTTGATTTTGATTTCATTTTACGAGGAAGACACTTATTATACGATGTGTTATATGTATGCATAGAGAAAACAGTAATGCTAACATGTATGTTTGAATAACTACAAAGGGGTGGTTATTTTAGTCACTGATGTGTGTTATACTGTAAGTCACCTAAATAACACTGATGTGTGTTATACTGTAAGTCACCTAAATAACACTGATGTGTGTTATACTGTAAGTCACCTAAATAACACTGATGTGTGTTATACTGTAAGTCACCTAAATAACACTGATGTGTGTTATACTGTAAGTCACCTAAATAACACTGATGTGTGTTATACTGTAAGTCACCTAAATAACACTGATGTGTGTTATACTGTAAGTCACCTAAATAACACTGATGTGTGTTATACTGTAAGTCACCTAAATAACACTGATGTGTGTTATACTGTAAGTCACCTAAATAACACTGATGTGTGTTATACTGTAAGTCACCTAAATAACACTGATGTGTGTTATACTGTAAGTCACCTAAATAACACTGATGTGTGTTATACTGTAAGTCACCTAAATAACACTGATGTGCACAATATATACAAATATGATGCACTTCACTTGTCTCTCCATACACTCCCATATTGGCACCGTCTTGTGACCCATTTCTATGAAAAACATTTATTTTATTGGACTGCTCAGCAGAAATTGTACAGCGACATCCTGAACACCATAGATACCTCGTGACTAGTTTTAGTAGAGCATCCAACCCACTCAGTTCAGCACCCCTGTGTACTATGGAACTAGGGTGATATGTTCCTGGATTTATACTGTTCTCGATGGCTCTCCATCATTAGGGGCGGCAGGGTAGCCTAGTGGTTAGAATGTAGAGGAGGTAGGGTAGCCTAGTGGTTAGAGTGTAGAGGAGGTAGGGTAGCCTAGTGGTTAGAGTGTAGAGGCGGCAGGGTAGCCTAGTGGTTAGAGTGTAGAGGAGGTAGGGTAGCCTAGTGTTTAGAGTGTAGAGGAGGTAGGGTAGCCTAGCGGTTAGAGTGTAGAGGAGGTAGGGTAGCCTAGTGGTTAGAGTGTAGAGGAGGTAGGGTAGCCTAGTGGTTAGAGTGTAGAGGAGGTAGGG
The DNA here is from genome assembly GCF_002021735.2 of Oncorhynchus kisutch. Taxonomy (NCBI): domain Eukaryota; kingdom Metazoa; phylum Chordata; class Actinopteri; order Salmoniformes; family Salmonidae; genus Oncorhynchus; species Oncorhynchus kisutch. The sequence continues at coordinate 53,544,207 of NC_034180.2, read as the reverse complement.
TAGCCTAGTGGTTAGAGTGTAGAGGCGGCAGGGTAGCCTAGTGGTTAGAGTGTAGAGGAGGATAGGGTAGCCTAGTGGTTAGAATGTAGAGGAGGTAGGGTAGCCTAGTGGTTAGAGTGTAGAGGAGGTAGGGTAGCCTAGTGGTTAGAGTGTAGAGGCGGCAGGGTAGCCTAGTGGTTAGAGTGTAGAGGAGGATAGGGTAGCCTAGTGGTTAGAGTGTAGAGGAGGTAGGGTAGCCTAGTGGTTAGAGTGTAGAGGAGGTAGGGTAGCCTAGTGGTTAGAGTATAGAGGAGGCAGGGTAGCCTAGTGTTTAGAGTGTAGAGGAGGTAGGGTAGCCTAGCGGTTAGAGTGTAGAGGAGGTAGGGTAGCCTAGCGGTTAGAGTGTAGAGGAGGTAGGGTAGCCTAGCGGTTAGAGTGTAGAGGAGGTAGGGTAGCCTAGTGGTTAGAGTGTAGAGGAGGTAGGGTAGCCTAGTGGTTAGAGTGTGGAGGAGGTAGGGTAGCCTAGCGGTTAGAGTGTAGAGGAAATAGGGTAGCCTAGCGGTTAGAGTGTAGAGGAGGTAGGGTAGCCTAGCGGTTAGAGTGTAGAGGAGGTAGGGTAGCCTAGCGGTTAGAGTGTAGAGGAGGTAGGGTAGCCTAGCGGTTAGAGTGTAGAGGAGGTAGGGTAGCCTAGCGGTTAGAGTGTAGAGGAGGTAGGGTAGCCTAGCGGTTAGAGTGTAGAGGAGGTAGGGTAGCCTAGTGGTTAGAGTGTAGAGGAGGTAGGGTAGCCTAGTGGTTAGAGTGTAGAGGAGGTAGGGTAGCCTAGCGGTTAGAGTGTGGAGGAGGTAGGGTAGCCTAGCGGTTAGAGTGTAGAGGAGGTAGGGTAGCCTAGCGGTTAGAGTGTAGAGGAGGCAGGGTAGCCTAGCGGTTAGAGTGTAGAGGAGATAGGGTAGCCTAGCGGTTAGAGTGTAGAGGAGGTAGGGTAGCCTAGCGGTTAGAGTGTAGAGGAGGTAGGGTAGCCTAGTGGTTAGAGTGTAGAGGAGGTAGGGTAGCCTAGCGGTTAGAGTGTAGAGGAGGTAGGGTAGCCTAGCGGTTAGAGTGTAGAGGAGGTAGGGTAGCCTAGCGGTTAGAGTGTAGAGGAGGTAGGGTAGCCTAGCGGTTAGAGTGTAGAGGAGGTAGGGTAGCCTAGCGGTTAGAGTGTAGAGGAGGTAGGGTAGCCTAGCGGTTAGAGTGTAGAGGAGGTAGGGTAGCCTAGTGGTTAGAGTGTAGAGGAGGTAGGGTAGCCTAGTGGTTAGAGTGTTGGACTAGTAACCGCAAGGTTGCAAGTTCGAATCCCCGAGCTGACAAGGTACAAATCTGTCGTTCTGAACAAGGCAGTTAACCCACTGTTCCTAGACCAGTTAACCCGCTGTTCCCAGGCCGTCATTGAAAATAAGAATTTGTTCTTTAACTGACTTGCCTGGTTAAACAAAGGAAATGTAAAAACTACTGCAGTGTCCCTGGTCTGGACAAACTACTGCAGATGTCCCTGGTCTGGACAAACTACTGCAGTGTCCCTGGTCTAGACAAACTACTGCAGTGTCCCTGGTCTAGACAAACTACTGCAGTGTCCCTGGTCTGGACAAACTACTGCAGATGTCCCTGGTCTGGACAAACTACTGCAGATGTCCCTGGTCTAGACAAACTACTGCAGTGTCATGAGGAAACCCTTTCCAATACACTTTAAAATCACTATTATTTGTATTTTCTTCCCCCTCCCCCTCGATAGTAAATTGATATAAATTATTATAAATTATATAAATTAATACATTATAAATTATATAAATTAATAAATTATAAATTATTATAAATTGATAAATTGATAGTAAATCGATAGTAAATTGTTCCTTTGTATATCTCTTTGTATATATCTTATATATTTATATATTATATATATTTAATATATATTTGTATATATCTTTTTATATCTGATTCCAAGAACACAGGATGAGATGTTACTATCCTTTGTGCAAGCACTTCCAAGAGTTCATGAACAGTGAGGGTGGTGAAATTTGGGGAGCGCATCGTCAGTAGTGTACCTTTTGGTTCCTAGGGTGTTTCGGCCTTTCACACTATACACCCTCCCCCAAAGGCGGCCAGCGACAGGGTGATCAATCCTACGCTTGCGTCCCATTCCCAATTAGTCATAGGAGTTGCCTTGTTGTTGATAGCCAACATCCCATGGGATGAATAATATATAACTGAATAATAGTTTGTATGTTTATGACTGAAATGTTTTAAAAAACATATTTGTAAAAAAATGCATACGCCATTTTTTAAAGTTGCACATAAATTGATACCAATAGGTTTCCATCCAATTGACGACAACTGATATAAAATCAGCATAATTTTTTTTTTTAAATTCTCAAAAGTTTTGCGTTTCTTTTTCCTTAATAACAAATCAATACAGGAAGTACATGTTTGAACACAAGAGTATATAAATAACATACAAAGGACAATTGGGGGGTAAAATATCACATTACACACAGACCTTAAGGGACATACAGACACTTATAATTCTAACAGTATTTAATTGTCTTAAAATACAGTTCAATTTATTTTTGTAAGGTAAGAAAATGTGGCGTTTCATTTGTAAATTTACATTTGTGAATATGGAATTTGGCCAAAAGAATAATTAAATTAATTACATAAAATTGTTTCAGCTTATTTCTATCATAGGTAAAGAATCCAAGCAGTACATCCCTCCACAGTAGTGTAAAATCTTCATTAATGTGCTCAATTATAAATCTACTTATGTCTTGCCACAGTTTTCTTACATGCATACAATGCCAAAAAAGATGCAACACTGTTTCTGAGTGGTCATTACAAAAAGGAGCAATTTGAGTTGATGTTTTCCTTAAACTTCTTCATATAGTGGTTGGCAGGACAATAACAAGTAGATATATGCGTGTCAACATCCAAACGTTTTTCCAACAGATATTATGAATACATCTGTTCCAATAAGGCATGACAACATCCTGCTGAAACAAGGTCCATATCGCTCTGCTGTTCAATGGACCAAAAGAGAAACAAATCTTTCCTACTGATGAGTCAACAGGGTCAATAGAAGGTAGGCTCTGAGGGTCAGGTCTTGACACGTTCCTGAAAAATACAGCAATGTGTATTTGTATGAATGGCATCTAAAAACAATTGCAACATCTTTAGGTGTTACAGGGACCTTGTAAAGTGATACGAATTCCTTATAACTGAGTAAAAGACCCTCTGCATTTACCAGTTGGCTCACCAATAGGATATTATTTCAGAACCAATATTCTAAAAACAAAGAAGTATTTTTAATACAATATGTCCCGATTATTCCATATATAATATCTGTGTGGAGAAAATTATGTTTATAAATGAAGGACCATGACAAGAAAACCTGCCGATGAAAAGCTACCGATGAAAAGCAGAACGTTTCCTGGATGGCAGGCAGCTTAGCCCCAGTGATGTGGGCCCTACGCACTACCCTCTGTAGTGCCTTGCGGTCAGAGGCCGAGCAGTTGCCGTACCAGGCAGTGATGCAACCAGTCAGGATGCTCTCGACGTTGCAGCTGTAGAACCTTTTGAGGATCTGAGGACCCATGCCAAATATTTTCAGTTTCCTAAGGGGGAATAGGTTTTGTCGTGCCCTCTTCACGGCTGTCTTGATGTGTTTGGACCATTCTAGTTTGTTGTTGATGTGAACACCAAGGAACTTGAAGCTCTCAACCTGCTCCACTACAGCCCCATCAATGAGAATGGGGGCGTGCTCGGTCCTCCTTTTCCTGTAGTCCACAATCATCTCATTTGTCTTGATCACATTGAGGGAGAGGTTGTTGTCCTGGCACCAGACGACCAGGTATCTGACCTCCTCCATATAGGCTGTCTCATCGTTGTTGTTGATCAGGCCTACCACTGTTGTCGTCAGCAAACTTAATGATGGCGTTTGAGTCGTGCCTGGCCATGCAGTCATGAGTGAACAGGGAGTACAGGAGGGGACTGAGCACACACCCCTGAGGGGCTCCAGTGTTGAGGATCAGCGTGGCGGATATGTTGCTACCTACCCTCAACACCTGGGGGCGGCCCTTCAGGAAGTCCAGGATCCAGTTGCAGAGGGAGGTGTTTAGTCCCAGGGTCCTTAACTTAGTGATGAGCTTTGAGGGCACTATGGTGTTGAACTCTGAGCTGTAGTCAATGAATAGCATTCTGACATAGGTGTTCCTTTTGTCCAGGTGGGGAAGGACAGTGCAGTAGAGATTGCATCATCTGTGGATCTGTTAGGGCGGTATGCAAATTGGAGTGGGTCTAGGGTTTCTGGGATGATGGTGTTGATGTGAGCCATGACCAGCCTTTCAAAGCACTCCACGGCAATGGATGTGAGAGCTACAGGTCTGTAGTCATTTAGGCAGGTTGCCTTACTGTTCTTGTGCACCGGGACTATGGTGGTCTGCTTGAAACATGTTGGTATTACAGACTCAATCAGGGACATGTTGAAAATGTCAGTAAAGACACCTGCCAGTTGGTCAGCACATGCCCGGAGCACACGTCCTGGTAATCCGTCTGGCCCTGCGGTGTTGTAACTTTAATGGGTTACAGAGTTGATGTTTACAGTTAATTCATTGAGCTGTATCTACAGATATTTTCTTTACAGTTATTTACATATGTAATTGTATTAGAATTCATGTGTTGGAGATTGAGAGAACTACATACATATTTTTGTTTGTATTAGTTAGCATTGGATTACTCTTTTGACTGCAAGTTCCAGAATGCCATGCGACAGGAAGTAGAGAGAACCAGTGATATACAAGTGATTATTTTAACTCTCGCTAGTAACTTTCTTTTATTGTTTTGTAGAATCTAAAGTTGTTAAATGTAACGTGAACAAGTATTATTACTAAAATAAGCTTTCATTTCAAACCTGACGTCCTTAGTCATTACTTTGTAGATCGTTATACTATATTTTGGTGGCGAAACCCGGGAAAAGTATGAGCTGCAACGAAGATCGTAGGGATGAAGTGGCTGAAATGGCTGAGGAGGAACGTCGGCATGAAGCAGAAAGAATGAGACGAAAGCGGGGTACCATTCGAGGCGCCACAACGCGGATTTTGAATCAGATTGACGTGGAAATAACCCAGTCAAATCCGGATAGCGAACACTTGAGTACATTGTTGGAATTGATTTCAGTTTAGGAGGACAGCTTGTTTGAACTTGATCGTGGAATTGAACAGTTAACGCCATTGGACCGATTGGAGGCAGAGATTGCGGAGGATTACAAAGAGCCCGTTATCATGCTGAAGAGCCGTGCACAACGAGTGAAAGAAAAAACAGGACGTCAATCCACTACCAGCACGGGTGAGTGACGCTAAGTTGATTATTGAGAAATGGAGATGTCAGTATGTGGCAGGAGTTTTGGAGCCAGTATGAGACTGCTATTCACAACGATTCATTGTGTAATAAAGAGAAGTTTACCTATCTGAAAACACATCTCACTGGACCAGCTGCAAAGGCAGTAGCAGGACTGATGTTAACAGACCGTAACTATGATGATGCAATCGCTCTACTCAAGAGCATATTTGGAAGGAAAGATCTTGTGATTAGTGCTCATATGTCAAAGCTGCTGAATCTCACACCTGTGAAGAAATCCTCTGATCTAAATGCATTGAGGCAGCTATATGATTCATGTGAAATTCAGATTAGGAGCCTGGAATCACTGGGTGTAGTGTCAGAAACCTATGGAAGCCTATACTATTCCCAATCTTACTGCAGATGATTCCAGAGGACATAGCTCTTGACTATAGTCGTCAGAGGGGAGTAGATGATGAATGGAAAGTGTCTGAGATCGTCAGTTTCCTACAGAAAGAGGGTCAGAGCAGGGAGAGAGCGCTACAAATGACAAGATCATACAACCAACAGAAAGAGGGTCAGAGCAGGGAGAGAGCGCTACAAATGACAAGATCATACAACCAACAGAAAGAGGTTCAGAGCAGGGAGAGAGCGCATACAACCAACAGAAAGAGAGCAAACCATGGAACCAGTCATGCTTCTCCAATGAAATGAAACCAAAAAGACCCAGCATGCCCTCTGCTGCAGCACTGCATACAGCCAGCCAGAAGGAACAACAAACGTGTCTATTCTGTGACAGTGCAGACCACAAATCACAAAACTGCCCTGACTACAATATTGCTACACGCAACGAGACACTAAAGAACATGGGAAGATGCTTTGTATGTTTAGGACAGAGACACATAGCACAATTCTGTAAAGTCAAAGATGCAACATGTGCAACATGTGGAAGCAGACATCACATTGCGGTGTGTACCAGTAAGAGGAGTGAGGTGCAACCCCCTACTGTTTCTGTAGATGCTGTTGTTTCCTCAGTTATTCTCCATTCAGTGAAGATGAAACCAGATGGACAGAACACTGTGTTGCTACAAACGGCAAAGACATGGGTAGAAGGCCCATCGGGCAGGAAGATAGCTCGTTGCTTACTAGATGGAGGCAGTCAGAGAAGCTTCATACATGAAAACCTTGTGAAGGGCTTGAAGCTACCAGTAATCAGACAAGAGGCACTCACTCTTCACACGTTTCAAATCAAATGTATTTATATAGCCCTTCGCACATCAGCTGATGTCTCAAAGTGCTGTACAGAAACCCAGCCTAAAACCCCAAACAGCAAGCAATGCAGGTGTAGAAGCACGTTTGCCTCCTCTTCTCCAGCAACATCCCAACGCAACACAGTGAAAGTCATCTTGGAGAACATCTGGGACAAACAGCAGAGACTAGAGATAGAGGCGATTGAAACCCCACAAGTGTGCACAGCTGTGATGAAGGTTTCTGGTGAACGGATTCAGTATGAGCTCAGTAAAAGGGGACTGCAGCTCGCAGACTTTCCAGGAGATGACAATGATCCTGAACTCTCTGTCCTGATAGGAGCAGACTACTACTGGCAGATAGTATCATGCAGAGTGTAGCGACTGACGGAGACGCTAGTTGCTTTAGAGAGCACCTTTGGATGGTCGGTGCAGAGACCCGTGTCCATGTCAAGTGTCGCCGAGGCAACCTGCATGTTCATCCCACTTGATGAAGACACACTAGTATCCAAACAACTGCATGCATTCTGGGAGCTTGAGTCTCTGGGTATTCTAAGCGAGAAAACACAGAACCCAGAGGAAACCGAGGCTCTACAAAGGTTCGAGGAAACACAGAACCCAGAGGAAACCGAGGCTCTACAAAGGTGGAAACAACCACCTTCAAAAGATGGACGATACCACGTGGAGTTGCCATGGAAACGAGAAATGCCAGAACTCCAAGACAACTACAGAATCACCAAGAAACGGTTTTGAAGGTCTGAAGAAAAAGACGTGACGTTGTACAGCAGATCCAATGAAGTGGTAGAGGACTACTTACAACAGGATATGGCAGAGGACGTGCCCAAGGACAACTCATCAAGCGCAGACAGCGTAAAATGCTACTTACCTCACCATGCAGTACTCCGAGAAGATAAGGTGACAACAAAACAGAGTGGTGTTTGATGCCTCGTCCCATGAAGATGGCTGTCCATCCCTCAATGACTGTCTACTCACAGGACCGAACCTGAATCCGGATCTGCTCAGCGTTCTGATAAGGTTCAGACTACATGAGATCGCATTCATGGCAGACATCAAGAAAGCTTTCCTGCAGATATCCCTAGCAGAGAGAGACAGAGACGCTGTGAGATTTCTATGGCTCACTGGCCCACCAAGGGGAGAAAATGAAGACTAGCTACGTGTGCTGAGGATGAAAAGAGTGGTATTTGGAGCTTCGCCAAGTCCATTCTTGCTGGCAGCTACAACCAGGAAGCACCTGAAACAATATGAAACAGAACAACCAGAAGTTAGAGTGACTCTCTCAGTATCTCTATATGTAGATGACTTCATTGCAAGTTCACTCAATGTTGAAGAGGCTTACCTTGTGACAACAACTGCAAAGCGAATGCTGTTGATTGCAGGCATGGACCTCTGCAAGTGAATGACCAACTCTCCGGAATTGAAAACAAAATGGGAGGAGAGTACGACAACTGACCACCTGTTGATGCTAGAAACACAAGGATTAGTGCTGAAGGTTTTAGGTTTAGTATGGAGGCTGGAAACGGATGACTTTGTGTTTGACCTCAGGCCACTACTGAGCATTCTAAGGCAAAAGGAAAACACAAAGAGAAGTGTTCTGCAGTCGTCTGCACGTATCTTCGACCCTCTTGGTTTCTTAACTCCCTTCACCATCAGGATCAAGTGCATGTTCCAGGAAATGTGGGAGAGGGGACTCAGCTGGAACGAAGAATTACCACCTGATCTGACACGAGAATGGCAACAGTGGTGTTCAGACCTACCCCAGTTACACCAGCTTGGCTGTGCTTCCATTTGTAGTCTGTAATGGTTTTCAAGCCCTGCCACATCCGACGAGCATCAGAGCTGGTGTAGTATGATTCAATCTTAGTCCTGTATTGACGCTTTACCTGTTTGATGGTTCTTCGGAGGCAGAGCAGGATTTCTTATAAGCTTCCGGGTTAGAGTCCCGCACCTTGAAAGCAGCAGCTCTACCCTTTAGCTCAGTTGGAATGTTGCCTGTAATCCATGGCTTTTGGTTGGGGTATGTACGTACAGTCACTGTGGGGACGATGTCCTCGATGCACTTATTGATTTTCATTTATCAGAATGTGATGGAGTTCATTTGTTGACTTACAGTACCTTATTTTTCTTCCTAGGCCGATGCTTGCCATGCGTACCAGATCGTCCACAAGAATGGCATCCCTGACGAGCAGATTGTTGTGATGATGTATGATGATCTGGCAACCAATGAGAAGTGAGTATTCACTTCCTTGACATTTCTGTTTTCCATCTGAACGGTGTCCTAGGGTTGGACGACATCAACAATAATTTAATCAACTATCTAAGCCTATATACAGTGGAGCAAAAAAAGTATTTAGTCAGCCACCAATTGTGCAAGTTCTCCCACTTAAAAAGATGAGGCCTGTAATTTTCATCATAGGTACACTTCAACTATGACAGACAAAATGAGAAAAAAAATCCAGAAAATCACATTGTAGGATTTTTTATTTATTTATTTGCAAAATATGGTGGGAAAAAAGTATTTGGTCACCTACAAACAAGCAAGATTTCTGGCTCTCACAGACCTGTAACTTCTTCTTTAAGAGGCTCCTCTGTCCTCCACTTGTTATCTGTATTAATGGCACCTGTTTGAACTTGTTATCAGTATAAAAGACACCTGTCCACAACCTCAAACAGTCACACTCCAAACAATTGGTGGCTGACTAAATACTTTTTTGCCCCACTGTATATACAGTTACTACCTATCCTGATTTATAATGCTGTTTACTTTCCTCATGAGAATGGAGACAGACTATACTATATAGATATACTGACAAGATGAATGTGCTTTGAACATGAAGTCATACCAGCTCCGGTAAAGAGATCATAGATTCTGGTGACTCTGGGTTGAGTCACTGATGTGATCATCCTGTCTGGGTTGGCCCTATTACAGGGGCTGAGTCACTGGCTTACTGGGGCTCTCTCATGCCGTACCTGGAAGGGGTGCGTCACCTGAGTGGGTTGAGTCACTGATGTGGTCATCCTGTCTGGGTTGGCGCCCCCCCTTGGGTTGTGCCGTGGCGGAGATCTTTGTGGGCTATACTCGGGCTATACTCAGGATGGTAAGTAGGTGGTTGAAGATATCCCTCTAGTGGTGTGGAGGCTGTGCTTTGGCAAAGTGGGTGGGGTTATATATTTGATTTGATTTGATGACTTCTACATAATTTTTACTAAACAACACAATTAACAGGGGGCGGCAGCGTAGCCTAGTGGTTAGAGTGGAGGGGCGGCAGCGTAGCCTAGTGGTTAGAGTGGAGGGGCGGCAGCGTAGTCTAGTGGTTAGAGTGGTGGGGCGGCAGCGTAGCCTAGTGGTTAGAGTGGAGGGGCGGCAGCGTAGTCTAGTGGTTAGAGTGGAGGGGCGGCAGCGTAGCCTAGTGGTTAGAGTGGAGGGGCGGCAGCGTAGTCTAGTGGTTAGAGTGGAGGGACGGCAGCGTAGCCTAGTGGTTAGAAAAACAACAATAACACAGCAGACAACAACAACAACTGCGTCACAACAAACACCCCGCAGTTGTTTAAGAAACCTTGCCTTGTTAGACCCTGTGGTGTGAACACATAATCAAATTGTATTTGTCACATGTGCCGAATACAACAGTGAAATGCTTACTTACAAGCCTTTAACCAACAACGCAGTTTTAAGAAAAATACCCACAAAAAATACAACTTAAGAAAAAAAGTGAGAGAAGAAAAACAAATAATTAAAGAGCAGCAATAGCGGGGTTATATACAGGGTATTACGGTACAGAGTCAATGTGGAGGCTATATACAGGGTATTACGGTACAGAGTCAATGTGGAGGCTATATACAGGGTATTACGGTACAGAGTCAATGTGGAGGCTATATACAGGGTATTACGGTATAGAGTCAATGTGGAGGCTATATACAGGGTATTACGGTATAGAGTCAATGTGGAGGCTATATACAGGGTATTACGGTACAGAGTCAATGTGGAGGCTATATACAGGGTATTACGGTATAGAGTCAATGTGGAGGCTATATACAGGGTATTACGGTATAGAGTCAATGTGGAGGCTATATACAGGGTATTACGGTATAGAGGCAATGTGGAGGCTATATACAGGGTATTACGGTATAGAGTCAATGTGGAGGCTATATACAGGGTATTACGGTATAGAGTCAATGTGGAGGCTATATACAGGGTATTACGGTATAGAGTCAATGTGGAGGCTATATACAGGGTATTACGGTACAGAGTCAGTGTGGAGGCTATATACAGGGTATTACGGTACAGAGTCAATGTGGAGGTTATATACAGGGTATTACGGTATAGAGTCAATGTGGAGGCTATATACAGGGTATTACGGTACAGAGTCAGTGTGGAGGCTATATACAGGGTATTACGGTATAGAGTCAATGTGGAGGCTATATACAGGGTATTACGGTACAGAGTCAATGTGGAGGCTATATACAGGGTATTACGGTACAGAGTCAGTGTGGAGGCTATATACAGGGTATTACGGTACAGAGTCAATGTGGAGGCTATATACAGGGTATTACGGTACAGAGTCAATGTGGAGGCTATATACAGGGGGTACCGGTACAGAGTCAATGTGGAGGCTATATACAGGGGGTACCGGTACAGAGTCAATGTGGAGGCTATATATACAGGGTATTACGGTACAGAGTCAGTGTGGAGGCTATATACAGGGTATTACGGTACAGAGTCAGTGTGGAGGCTATATACAGGGTATTACGGTACAGAGTCAGTGTGGAGGCTATATACAGGGTATTACGGTACAGAGTCAATGTGGAGGCTATATACAGGGGGTACCGGTACAGAGTCAATGTGGAGGCTATATACAGGGGGGTACCGGTACAGAGTCAATGTGGAGGCTATATACAGGGGGGTACCGGTACAGAGACAATGTGGAGGCTATATACAGGGGGTACCGGTACCAAGTCAATGTGGAGGCTATATACAGGGGGTACTGGTACAGAGACAATGTGGAGGCTATATACAAGGGGTACCAGTACAGAGTCAATGTGTCAAGGTAATTGAGATAATTATGTACATGTAGGTAGAGTTATTAAAGTGACTATGCATAGATAATAACAGAGAGTAGCAGCAGCATAGAAGGGGGGGGGGGCAATGCAAATAGTCTGGGTAGCCATTTGATTAGATGTTCAGGATTCTTATGGCTTGGGAGTAGAAGCAGTAGAAGCCTCTTGGACCTAGACTTGGCCCTCCGGTGATGTACTTGGCCGTACACACTACCCTCTGTAGTGCCTTGCGTTCTGAGACAGTTGCCATACCAGGCAGTGATGCAACCCGTCAGGATGCTCTCGATGGTGCAGCTGTGAAATCTTTTGAGGATCTGAGGACCCATGCCAAATCTTTACAATCTCCTGAGGGGGAATAGGTTTTGTCGTGCCCTCTTCACGACTGACTTGGTGTGTTTGGACCATGTTAGTTTGTTGTTGATGTGGACACCAAGGAACTTGGTCTCAACCTGCTCCACTACAGCCCCGTCGATGAGAATGGGGACGTGCCTCAGTCCTCCTTTTCCTGTAGTCCACAATCATCTCCTTTGTCTTGATTACGCTGAGGGAGACGTGGCGATGATATCGGTTTCCTGTCTATCTGGTTCTGTTTCCATCTGTTTAATGCATCCTACATGTTTATAACCGTTCCTCTTCAGTTCTATAAAACCAGATGGGGACATACCGGTTGTCATGGGAGACCACAACATGTTTATAACCGTTCCTCTTCCTGCGTTCTCTGTTTTGATAAGACATGTGGGAGCTTGTCAGCCGCTCTGCACGAAGCAAACACAGATCCATGACTTTCTGTTATGTAATCTCTATATCCATATCACTGTGTGCACCTACAGTATATTGGGATCACTGTACAATTAAAAGATTACCAAAGTGTGTCGTTACTGTGGTGTAGCAGAGGTGCTTTGTGATACAGTTGAAGTGGGAAGTTTACATACACTTAGGTTGGAGTCATTAAAACTAGTTTACATACACTTAGGTTGGAGTCATTAAAACTAGTTTACATACACTTAGGTTGGAGTCATTACAACTAGTTTACATACACTTAGGTTGGAGTCATTACAACTAGTTTACATACACTTAGGTTGGAGTCATTAAAACTTGTTTTTCAACCACTCCACATATAGCTTTTTAAAAAGCTATCGGTTTTGGCAAGTCGGTTAGGACATCTACTTTGTGCATGACACAAGTCATTTTTCCAACAATAGTTTACAGACAGATTATTTCACTTATAATTCACTGTATCACAATTCCAGTGGGTCAGAAGTTTACATACACTAAATTGACTGTGCCTCTAAACAACTTGGAAAATTCCAGAAAATGATGTCATGGCTTTAGAAGCTTCTGATAGGCTAATTGACATCATTTGAGCCAATTGGAGGTGTACCTGTGGATGTTTTTCAAGGCCTACCTTCAAACTCAGTGCCTCTTTGCTTGACATCATGGGAAAATCAAAAGAAATCAGCCAATACCTATAATTGTAGACCTCCACAAGTCTAGTTCATCCTTGGGAGCAATTTCCAAACACCTTAAGGTACCACGTTCATCAGTGCAAACAATAGTACGCAAGTATAAACACCATGGGATCAAGCAGCCATCATACCGCTCAGGAAGGAGAAGCGTTCTGTCTCCTAGAGATGAACATACTTTGGTGCGAAAAGTGCAAATCAATCCCAGAACCGCAGCAAAGGACCTTGTGAAGATGCTGGAGGAAACAGGTACAAAAGTATCTATATCCACAATAAAACTAATCCTATATCGACATAACCTGAAAGGCCGCTCAGCAAGGAAGAAGCCACTGCTCCAAAACCCCATAAAAAAAAAGCCAGACTACGGTTTACAACTGCACATGGGGCGGTCAAAGATCGTACTTTTTGGAGAACTGTCATCTGGTCTGATGAAACAAAAATAGAACTGTTTGGCCATAATGACCATTGTTATGTTTGGTGGAAAAAGGGGGAGGCTTGCAAGCCGAAGAACACCATCCCAACCATGAAGCACGGGGGTGGCAGCATCATGTTGTGGGGGTGCTTTGCTGCAGGAGGGTCTGGTGCACTTCACAAAATCGATGGCATCATGAGGCGGAAAATGATGTGGATATATTGAAGCAACATCTCAAGACATCAGTCAGGAAGTTAAAGCTTGGTCGCAAATGTGAATTCCAAATGGACAATGACCCCAAGCATCCTTCCAAAGTTGTGGCAAAATGGCTTAAGGACAATACAGTCAAGGTATTTGAGTGGCCATCACAAAGCCCTGACTTCAATCCTATAAAAAATTTGTGGGCAGAACTGAAAAAGCGTGTGCGAGCAAGGAGGCCTACAAACCTGACTCAGTTACACCAGCTCTGTCAGGAGGAATGGGCCAAAATTCACCCTACTTATTGTGGGAAGCTTGTGGAAGGCTACCCGAAACATTTGACCCAAGTTAAAAAATGTAAAGGCAATGCTACCAAATACTAATTGAGTGTTTGTAAACTTCTGACCCACTGGGAATGTGATGAAATAAATCACTACTATTATTCTGACATTTCACATTTGTAAAATAAAGTCGATCCTAACTGACCTAAGACTATATATCAATGATGTCGCTCTTGCTGGTGATTCTTTGATCCACCTCGACGCAGACGACACCATCCTGTATACATCTGTCCCTTCTTCGGACACTGTGTTAACAAACCTCCAACAAAACCTCAATGCAATACAACACTCCTTCTGTGGTCTTCAACTGCTTTTAAACGCTAGTAAAACTAAATGCTCTTCAACCGATCGCTGCCCGCACCCGCCTGCCCTACTAGCATCACTACTCTGGACGGTTTGGACTTAGAATATGTGGACAACTACAAACACCTAGATGTCTGGTTAGACTGTAAACTCCCTTTCCAGACTCATATTAAGCATCTCCAATCCAAAATTAAATCTAGAATCGGCTTCCTATTTCGCAACAAAGCATCCTTTACTCATGCTGCCAAACATACCATCTTAAAACGGAGTATTCTGCCAATCTTTGACTTTGGTGATGTCATTTACAAAATAGTCTCCAACGGTCAGCGAATTGGATGCAGTCTATCACAGTGCCATCCGTTTTGTCACCAAAGCCCGATATACTACCCACCACTGCGACCTGTACGCTCTCGTTGGCTGGTCCTCGCTACATATTCGTCGCCAAACCCACTGGCTCCAGGTCATCTATAAGTCTTCGCTAGGTAAAGCTCCGCCTTATCTCAGCTCACTGGTCACCATAGCAACACCCACCCATAGCACGCGCTCCAGCAGGTATATCTCACTGGTCACCATAGCAACACCCACCCGTAGCAAGCGCTCCAGCAGATATATCTCACTGGTCACCATAGCAACACCCACCCGTATCACGCGCTCCAGCAGGTATATCTCACTGGTCACCATAGCAACACCCACCCGTAGCACGCGCTCCAGCAGGTATATTCCGCTGGTCATCCCCAAAGCCAACACCTCCTTTGGCCGCCTGTCCTTCCAGTTCTCGGATGCCAATGACTGGAACTAATCGCAAAAATCACTGAAGTTGGAGACTTATATCTCCCTCACTAACTTTAAGCATCAGCTGTCAGATCACTGTACCTGTACACAGCCCATCTGTAAATAGCCCATCCAACTAACTACCTCATCCCCATACGTTCTTTTCATGCTCTTTTGCACCCCAGTATCTCTACTTGCATATCCTCATCTGCACATCTATCACTCCGGTGTTAATTGCTGAATTGTAATTACTTCGCCACTATTGGCCTATTTATTGCCTTACCTCCTTACTTCATTTGCAGAAACTGCAGAAACTGTATATAGATGTTTCTATTGTGTTATTGACTGTACGTTTGTTCATCCCATATGTAACTCTGTTGTTGTTTGTTTTGTTGCACTGCGTTGCTTTATTCTTGGCCAGGTCGCAGTTGTAAATGACAACTTGTTCTCAACTGGCCTACCTGGTTAAATAAAGGTGTTCTCAACTGGCCTACCTGGATAAATAAAGGTGTTCAACTGGCCTACCTGGATAAATAAAGGTGTTCTCAACTGGCCTACCTGGATAACTAAAAGGGGAAATAAAAAATAAAAAATTTAAGACAGAATTTTTACTAGGATTTAATGTCAGTAATTGTGAAAAACTGAGTTTAAATGTATTTGGCTAATGTTTATGCACACTTCAGACTTCAACTGTAGGTACATACATCAATTACGTATAACATTTGACTTTAAATTAAACAGAGTCATCGATTAAAACATTTATTTTAAAAATGAACATGTGGTCCTTAAACTGAACTACCACTCTCCAGATGGGATGAACCCGGGTGCCCGAAAAACCTGATTGGTTGGATTCGACTTTCATCTCTCCAGCCAATGGAGGGGATCTAGAAAGAACATCTCCCTAGTTTGTAGCCTCCATATCTGTCAAATGTGTTCAAATATGAACAGACACATTTTGACACACAACTTTCAAAACCTACGACTTTAAAAAGTTGTAGGATTTATCCTGATAAACTAGAGGTAGTGGTTAATGAAACATAGGTTGTAATTCTAGCAAAGAATAAAGATTGTTTACTGTAAAACGAAGTTGTTCATTACCAAACAATAACAAAAGGCTAAACTACATTTAGGTTAAACACTTTTGACTCCGCCCACATTGAGCCCCGCCCCCGAACTGCACATTGCAGTCAGGAGCTGCTCCATTAAACAGCACGATCATTACACAGGTGCACCTCGTGCTAGGAAAAATAAAAAAGGCCACCCTACAATGTGCAGTTGTGTCACACAACACAATGCCACAGATGTCTCAAGTTTAAGGGAGTGTGTAATTAGCATGCTGACTGCAGGAATATCTACCAGACCCATTGCCAGAGAATTTAAATGTTAATTTCTCTACCATAAGACAATTTATGTCCAACTGGCCTCGTAACCATAGATCACGTGTAACCACGGGAACCCAGGTCCTTCACATCCGGCTTCTTCACCTGCAGGATCGTTTGAGACCAGCTACCCAGACAGCTGATAAAACTGTGGGTTTTGCACAAACGAAGCATTTCTGCACAAACCGTCTCAGTGAAACTCGTCTGTGTGTTCGTCGTCCTCACCAGGGTCTAGACCTGACTGCAGTTCGGCGTTGTAACCGACTTCAGTGGACAAATGCTCACCTTCAATCACCACTGTCACGCCGGAGAAGTGTGCTCCTCACGGATGAATCCCGGTTTCAACTGTACCTGGCAGACAGCGTGTATAGTGGACAAATGCTCACCTTCAATTACCACGGTCACGCTGGAGAACTGTGCTCCTCACGGATGAATCCCGGTTTCAACTGTACCTGGCAGACAGCGTGTATGGCATCTTGTGGGCGAGCGGTTTGCTGATGTCAACGTTGTGAACAGAGTGCCCCATGGTGGCGGTGGGGTTATGGTATGGGCAGGCATAAACTACGGACAACGAACATAATTGCATTTTATTGATGGCGATTTGAATGCACTGAGATCCAGAGGCTCATTGTCATACCATTCATCCGCCGCCATGATAATGCAAAGCCCCATGTCGCAAAGATCTGAACACAATTCCGAGCTGTAAATGTCCCAGTTCTTCCCATGGCCTGCATTACTCAACAGACATGTCACACAACTTCGCACAGCCATTGAAGAGGAGTTGGTTAACAGGCCACAATCAACAGCCTGATCCACTCTACGCGAAGCGTCGCGCTGCACGAGACAAATGGTTTTCTGACCAACAGATGCATATCTGTATTCCCAGTCATATGTAATCCATAGAATAGGGCCTCATTACATTTATTTTAATTGACGCATTTCCTTATATGAACTGTAGCTCAGTAAAATCTATTCAATTGTTGCACGTTGCGTTTATATTTGCGCATGTAAGATTTTCCACCGATATTTCTCGCATAATTAATTTTACCAGCACAGAAAGACCATGTCAAACGAACTAATGATCTGTCGGCATTCATAAAAATGATACCTAAACTTCCATTTTCCATCACAGCTGTCGTGATTTTTATTTAATTTTATGACTTAACTCGCAATAAACCTGTATGGAAACGTGGTTTGTGACTGTATTTTTAGAACTCTTTGCATATAAAAAGATATACCAGCTGTAAATCAAACGCTTTTTATTTCTCCATATAGAAAAAGAATTAAGTTAAATCGGGAAACAGTCCATCAGAAATTCACCATCTTGTTTTTCCAACCGATGGTCCGTGATACATTTATATAACATTTGTCCCATAAATGAAAAAAAAAGTAAGAAAATGTAAATACTATGTTCACAGTAATAAATATTAAAAACAAAAATATTTTGTACATTGATATATATATAAACGAAAATGGCTGAATAATAAACAATGACGAACCATTATTTTAAATTCCCAAGGCATCGGTAACCATGGCCACTAAGATTCTGTAATAAATTCAATAAGGTGATATCTCACACTGTAGTGCGTCACTGTAAATAAAATTAAAATAAATCATAGTGCAAGTTATTTCCTGCAACTTCCAAAACAAAACCAATAAGAATGACAATGAGGACAAAGTAAATCATGTCTGGGGGTACAGCACCTACATGTCTTCCCTCGTGGTCTACTACTCGTTTCTGCATCTCTGTAGTCTTGGCAACGACACGTCCTGCCACGTGTGAAACCACGGCCACTTTCAGGACCAGGCTTGTTTGGAAAATTATTTTGAAACCAACAAGAAAAACATAACTTTTTTTTTTTTTTTTATAAACATAACTTCCTCACACTCAATTCTGTCATAATCATAAATCAAACCGTCATGAATTTGTGCACATATGTTGGTATATATATATATCACGTTGTGTGTGTGTTTGTGCACAGTCTGTGTACACAAGTCAGGCAAAGTAATAAGGAAATGCATAGAAAAAGAAGAATTACCATTGGTAGCCACTTAACAGGGTGTCATGTAATATGTTGTGACACAGAGCAAGGCAAAAACAGTGCCTTGCAAAACTACTCATTTTATTGTTTCACAAAGTGGAATTAAAATGGATTTAATTGTACTTTTCTGTCAACGTGGATTTTTTGATGATTTATTTTTTACATTTAAGACATTTAAGACTGCATAATTATTCAGCTCCCTGAGTCAATACATGTTATAAACCCCTTTAGGCAGCAGTTACATCTGTGAGTCTTCTCAGGTAAGTCTCTAAGAGCATTGCAAACCTTGATTGTACAATAATTACCCATTATTCTTTTCTAAATTCTTCAAGCTCTGTCAAGGTGTTGGGGATCATGGCTAGAAAGCCCTTTTCAAGTCTTGCCATAGATTTTCAAGCAGATTTAAATCAAAACTGTAAGTTGCCCACTCAGGAACATACCCAGCCTCCTTGATAAGCAAGTCCAGTGTAGATTTGGCCTTGTGTTTTAGGTTAATGTCCTTCTGAATAGGTGAAATCATCTCTCAGTGTCTGGTGGAAAGCAGACTGAAAGGATTTTGACCGTGCTTTGCTCCACCTAGTTTATTTTTATCCTGAAAACCTCCTCAGTATTTGCAGATGTCAAGCATACCCATAACATGATGCAGCCACCAGCATGCTTGAATATAAGGAGGCAGTTAGGTACTTTGTGTTGTATTTTCCCCAAACAGAAGGCTTTGCATTTAGGCCAAAAAAAGTATATTTCTGTACAGTGTTTTCTCCTTCTCACCATCACTCTGCTGCATACCAGATGTAGGTTTTGGAGTATGTTTTTATCCTGTATATTTTGCATTCTTGTCACTGTTATTTAAGTCATTATTGTGGAGTCCACTACAATGTTGATCCAACCTCTTGTTTTCATCCCATCACAGCCATTTGAACTTGACCATTTAAAAAATAAATAAATCCAATCACCACGGGAACATCCAATCACCACGGGAACATCCAATCACCACGGGAACATCCAATCACCACGGGAACATCCAATCACCACGGGAACATCCAATCACCACGGGAACATCCAATCACCACGGGAACATCCAATCACCACGGTTACATCCTTGTCCTGTACCTCGGTTCAGAAGGAAGACTGTATCTTTGATGTGTCTGGGTGGTTTTAATAAATCATCCACGGCATCATTATTAACGTGACCATGCTTAATAAAGAGATTAAAATTCAACGTTTGATATTGGTTACCCATCTACCAATCACTGCCATTTATTTTTTTATCTTTTAAACGAGGCTTTTGAAAAGCTCCCTGGTCATTGTAGTTGAATCTGTGAAGAGGGACATTACAAATATTGTATGGGGGGGGAGAGAGGAATGGTTAGTCATTCAGAAATAATGTAATAATGTAATAATGCCTATTTTATCACACAGAGTCCATGTCACTTATTACGTATGTTAAGTCCCATTTTACTCCTGAACTAATTTAATCCTTAAACAAAAAGGGTCTGAATACTATTTTAGCTATCGAATTAGTTTTAAATCTTTAAAAAATGTTTGCATTCCACTTTGACAGACTACACATGAGTTGACTAATTAAAAATACATTTGAATCCCACTTTTTGCAACACAATAAAAAAAATGGGAAGAAATCCCAAAAAGGGGGAGTATGAATACTTTTGCAAGTTACTGTAGATGTGTGTTCATGTGTGGACTGTCATCTGTCTCCTCCACCGCCACTCGACCCTGGGATTCCCTTTCCCCTCAAACATATAGTTCATCCTAAACAGCACCCTATACTGCAAAAAGTAGTGCCTTGTGAAAAGTAGTGCACTATATATATATATAGTATATATATATATATATATATATATATATATATATATATATATATATATATATATAGATTGGGAAATATGGTGCAGTTTTTAATGTAGATCTGAGCCTTTTCTTCCTGCGGCCTCTCTCTCCTTTTGAAAAAAGGTCAAAGGTCAAATCGAGGAGGCGAGGGACAGGGGAAAGTGGACGAAAATGCGCTTGAATTAAATGAAACTGTCCCCTTTTCCTGTTTCCTGTTCCATCAGGCGAATGACGTTTACAGGGGTGGATTCCAAAATAAATGTGTTACGTGATAAATACGAATGAAGTTAGTTATGCGATACGTTTTCTAGATAAAGGATAAATAGCATATTGTTTAAAAAAACAAAACGTGTCCATGCTTTTCTCCTCTGACACTACAACAGCTGATTCAGAAGGGTGTGTGGCAGATATCCAAGCTCTTCCGTTTGTAGGATACACTTGTGCTTCCTCGTCAAAAGGAGGCTTAGACAAGGAGGAGAGGACCGTCTTCCGTTCGCCTACTACCGAACTGACACACTCCTCGACCACTCATCGGTTTCCGGGTCACGGAGGAGAGACGACAGAGGACAGAGACGACAGAGAGGACAGAGAGGAGAGTGGATGGAAGAGAGGACAGAGACAGGAGTGGATGGAAGAGAGGACAGAGACGACAGAGAGGAGAGTGGATGGAAGAGAGAGGACAGAGAGGAGAGTGGACGGAAGAGAGAGGACAGAGAGAGTTGGGGGGGATCCCTTCCTTTCCTCACTGTCAGCAGGCTGGTCTGCTCTTCGGCCTGCTGGGTTACTCCCAGGAGGACTAGGGTTCAAAACAAGCATTTCTCATTCGACCAAGTCCAAGTCTATGACAGTTTTATAATCCACCTGAGCCAGTGGTTCAGTCAGACCTCGGCCCCCAGCTCTATGACCCCAGTCTCTACGATGGGAACCAGTTTATCATCCACCTGAACCAGCAGGATGGTCTTGTCTATATGGGAACGGCTGGTGAGGTCACGGCTACAAGGCACCCACCGGTGAATCACCTGGAGAGAAGGGTCGGTGACAGAGGGGGGGGAGAGAGCGAGAGAGACAGCGAGGGAGAGAGAGAGAGAGAGCGAGGGAGAGAGCGAGAGCGAGGGAGAGAGCGAGAGAGCAAGAGAGCGAGGGAGAGAGAGAGCGAGGGAGAGAGAGAGAGCGAGGGAGAGAGAGAGAGCGAGGGAGAGAGCGAGAGCGAGGGAGAGAGCGAGAGCGAGAGAGCATGAGAGCGAGGGAGAGAGCGAGAGCGAGAGCGAGAGAGCAAGAGAGCGAGGGAGAGAGCGAGGGAGAGAGCGAGAGAGCAAGAGAGCGAGGGAGAGAGAGAGAGCGAGGGAGAGAGAGAGAGAGCGAGGGAGAGAGCGAGAGAGCGAGGGAGAGAGCGAGAGAGCGAGGGAGAGAGCGAGGGAGAGAGAGAGAGCGAGGGAGAGAGAGAGAGCGAGGGAGAGAGAGAGAGCGAGGGAGAGAGAGAGAGCGAGGGAGAGAGAGAGCGAGCGAGAGCGAGCGAGGGAGAGAGAGAGAGCGAGCGAGGGAGAGAGAGAGAGCGAGCGAGGGAGAGAGAGAGAGCGAGCGAGGGAGAGAGAGAGAGCGAGGGAGAGAGAGAGCGAGCGAGAGCGAGCGAGGGAGAGAGAGAGAGCGAGCGAGGGAGAGAGAGAGAGCGAGCGAGGGAGAGAGAGAGAGCGAGCGAGGGAGAGAGAGAGAGCGAGCGAGGGAGAGAGAGAGAGCGAGCGAGGGAGAGAGAGAGAGCGAGGGAGAGAGAGAGAGCGAGCGAGGGAGAGAGCGAGAGCGAGCGAGGGAGAGAGAGAGAGCGAGGGAGAGAGAGAGAGCGAGGGAGAGAGAGAGAGCGAGGGAGGGAGGGAACTTTAATATAATATTGAAAACAACATGAATATATTGAGGTTTTATTTTTTTACATTCTAGAAGTGATAAATGTAAAACTGAGATGTGTACTACTGATAAACGTGACCTCGCGGAGGAAGTAGAGAACCTACATGTCCCTCCATGCCCTCCAGGGGGCTCCAGTCCCTCCAGCAGCTGCGTCCTGCCCTCAGCCTCACCGTCTCATCAGGCCATTGCAGTTCCTTCCGCTTCGACAGGTTAATGATCTCCAGCACCTGGCTCACATCCACGATCTGTTGGGAGAAATATGTGCAGTCAAGATCAGCAACATCAAATAACTTACAAAAATGTTTTAGGGGGAGGGGGGAGGTTATCAACTCCAGTCCTCGAGACCCCCAACCCCCACCTCACATAGGTGCACATGTTAACTGTGGCCCTGGACAAGCACACCTCATTCAACTTATCAAGGGCTTGAGGATTAGTTGACAAGTTGCATCTGGTGTGCTTGTCCCGGGGCCACAGTTAAAATGTGTCCTGTTTAGGGGTCCTGCAGGAATGGATCTGAGAAACGCCATCTAAAGTAAAGTATCCATTTCAAAATGACTTAGAAATATTTCTTTACCCTGAAAGCAGTCAATGGAAAAGAAACCATAACTCATTTTGTAATTTAGGTGAACTGTCCCTTTAACACCTCTGAGAAACAGCCACTGTTGATTCCAACATTTCTAATCGAAGCGTTTTGCGTTTTTCTCCTGACCGACCTGCACTCTGTAGGAGATGTCGTCTCGTCGCACGGCGGACAGAGCCGGGACGTGTTGGTCCAGCGGGTCCACCATGGCGCCACTACCCAGCCCGTCGTTACCCAGCAGGCCTACCAGGGTGTGTCTCTTACAGGGCGGGATACTGTGGGAGGAGAGTGAGGCAGAGGGGCCGGCGGGGTCCGAGGACGACCCGGAGCCCAGGCGGAGCTGTAGGGAGGTGGGGAGGGTACGGTGGGACAGTTGGCTGGTAGAGTAGCGCCGGCAGGGCTCCAGGCCAGTGGCTGAGGTACGGAGAGACGAGTGGCGACTGCTGTTATAGCGGTAGGATGACGACTGGCTGGTTACGGAGGCTCGGGCCGGAGAGTGGTGCACAAGGCCAGACTGGACCGACTGGGAGCTCTGACTGGTCCCTGAATGGAGAGGAGAGATACAGGTTAGTTGGTGTCTGTATGGAGGACAGATACAGGTTAGTTGGTGTCTGTATGGAGGACAGATACAGGTTAGTTGGTGCCTGTGTGGAGAGCAGAGATACAGGTTAGTTGGTGTCTGTATGGAGAGCAGAGATACAGGATAGTTGGTGCCTGTGTGGAGAGGAGAGATACAGGATAGTTGGTGCCTGTGTGGAGAGGAGAGATACAGGTTAGTTGGTGCCTGTGTGGAGAGGAGAGATACAGGTTAGTTGGTGCCTGTGTGGAGAGGAGAGATACAGGTTAGTTGGTGCCTGTGTGGAGAGGAGGGATACAGGTTAGTTGGTGCCTGTGTGGAGAGGAGAGATACAGGTTAGTTGGTGCCTGTGTGGAGAGGAGAGATACAGGTTAGTTGGTGCCTGTGTGGAGAGATTTAGTTTGGTTGGTGCCTGTGTGGAGAGATACAGGTTAGTTGGTGCCTGTGTGGAGAGGAGAGATACAGGTTAGTTGGTGCCTGTGTGGAGAGGAGAGATACAGGTTAGTTGGTGCCTGTGTGGAGAGATTTAGTTTGGTTGGTGCCTGTGTGGAGAGATACAGGTTAGTTGGTGCCTGTGTGGAGAGGAGAGAAGGTAACCAGGTCAGAACACAGTTTTTTGTGATATCTGGGAAACATTTTTAGAGATTTGATCATTTTCAGTCAATTCAGGAAATTGCTTTTAATTTCCCCGAATTGAGAAGGACTCACCCCAGCCCTGGTGTACGTGGTGGTGGTGCTCACTCATATTGTGTGGCTGGTAGGCCAGGGGAGCGGCCGGTCTTGACAGCCCCCCCTGGGACACCGAGCTCTGCTGGGAGTCACCGCTCAGCCCTGTCCCATTACCACTGGTGCAGGACAACCCCCCTGCATCAGAATCCTCAATGTTCCCACCACTGTTACAGCCAGCTCCACAGCCCTTACGCAATCTACAGAGAGGGGGGGTGTGGAAGACAGAAAAGAGAGACGAGAGAGCGAGAGGGGAGGGACGAGAGAGCGAGAGGGGCGGGACGAGAGAGCGAGAGGGGCGGGACGAGAGAGCGAGAGGGGGCGGGACGAGAGAGCGAGAGGGGCGGGACGAGAGAGCGAGAGGGGGCGGGACGAGAGAGCGAGAGGGGCGGGACGAGAGAGCGAGAGGGGCGGGACGAGAGCGAGAGGGGCGGGACGAGAGAGCGAGAGGGGAGGGACGAGAGAGCGAGAGGTGAGGGACACAGAGCGAGAGGTGAGGGACACAGAGCCAGAGCGAGAGGGGAGGGACACAGAGCGAGAGGTGAGGGACACAGAGCGAGAGGTGAGGGACACAGAGCGAGAGGTGAGGGACACAGAGCGAGAGGTGAGGGACACAGAGCGAGAGGTGAGGGACACAGAGCGAGAGGTGAGGGACACAGAGCGAGAGGTGAGGGACCACAGAGCGAGAGGTGAGGGACACAGAGCGAGAGGTGAGGGACACAGAGCGAGAGGTGAGGGACACAGAGCGAGAGGTGAGGGACACAGAGCGAGAGGTGAGGGACACAGAGCGAGAGGTGAGGGACACAGAGCGAGAGGTGAGGGACACAGAGCGAGAGGTGAGGGACACAGAGCGAGAGGTGAGGGACACAGAGCGAGAGGTGAGGGACACAGAGCGAGAGGTGAGGGACACAGAGCGAGAGGGTGAGGGACACAGAGCGAGAGGTGAGGGACACAGAGCGAGAGGTGAGGGACACAGAGCGAGAGGTGAGGGACACAGAGCGAGAGGTGAGGGACACAGAGGAGAGGTGAGGGACACAGAGCGAGAGGTGAGGGACACAGAGCGAGAGGTGAGGGACACAGAGCGAGAGGTGAGGGACACAGAGCGAGAGGTGAGGGACACAGAGCGAGAGGTGAGGGACACAGAGCGAGAGGTGAGGGACACAGAGCGAGAGGTGAGGGACACAGAGCGAGAGGTGAGGGACACAGAGCGAGAGGTGAGGGACACAGAGCGAGAGGTGAGGGACACAGAGCGACAGCGGTGAGGGACACAGAGCGAGAGGTGAGGGACACAGAGCGAGAGGTGAGGGACACAGAGCGAGAGGTGAGGGACACAGAGCGAGAGGTGAGGGACACAGAGCGAGAGGTGAGGGACACAGAGCGAGAGGTGAGGGACACAGAGCGAGAGGTGAGGGACACAGAGCGAGAGGTGAGGGACACAGAGCGAGAGGTGAGGGACAGAGCGAGAGAGATCATGGGATTACAAAAGAAACATTCAGAGAGAACATAGTGACAGTCTGCTGGCACAAATAATGACAGAAATACATCTGACAATAACATCATGTGTCACAGTGTTTTACAGTAACCAGGCCAAGACCCCAAAAAGCAAGCAGTGTTTTACAGTAACCAGGCCAAGACCCCAAAAAGCAAGCAGTGTTTTACAGTAACCAGGCCAAGACCCCAAAAAGCAAAAAATGTTTTACAGTAACCAGGCCAAGACCCCCAAAAAGCACGCAGTGTTTTACAGTAACCAGGCCAAGACCCCCAAAAAGCAAGCAGTGTTTTACAGTAACCAGGCCAAGACCCCCAAAAAGCAAGCAGTGTTTTACAGTAACCAGGCCAAGACCCCAAAAAGCAAAAACAGTGTTTTACAGTAACCAGGCCAAGACCCCAAAAAGCAAGCAGTGTTTTACAGTAACCAGGCCAAGACCCCAAAAAGCAAGCAGTGTTTTACAGTAACCAGGCCAAGACCCCAAAAAGCAAAAAATGTTTTACAGTAACCAGGCCAAGACCCCCAAAAAGCACGCAGTGTTTTACAGTAACCAGGCCAAGACCCCCAAAAAGCAAGCAGTGTTTTATAGTAACCAGGCCAAGACCCCCAAAAAGCAAGCAGTGTTTTACAGTAACCAGGCCAAGACCCCAAAAAGCAAAAACAGTGTTTTACAGTAACCAGGCCAAGACCCCAAAAAGCAAGCAGTGTTTTACAGTAACCAGGCCAAGACCCCAAAAAGCAAGCAGTGTTTTACAGTAACCAGGCCAAGACCCCAAAAAGCAAGCAGTGTTTTACAGTAACCAGGCCAAGACCCCAAAAAGCAAGCAGTGTTTTACAGTAACCAGGCCAAGACCCCAAAAAGCAAGCAGTGTTTTACAGTAACCAGGCCAAGACCCCAAAAAGCAAGCAGTGTTTTACAGTAACCAGGCCAAGACCCCAAAAAGCAAGCAGTGTTTTACAGTAACCAGGCCAAGACCCCAAAAAGCAAGCAGTGTTTTACAGTAACCAGGCCAAGACCCCAAAAAGCAAGCAGTGTTTTACAGTAACCAGACCAAGACCCCAAAAAGCAAAAACAGTGTTTTACAGTAACCAGGCCAAGACCCCAAAAAAGCAAGCAGAACCACAGTGGAACGTTATCTCCCTAGAATACATTTTAAAGAGAGAGTCCCAATACTATCTCCATTCTCCTGAAGTGTACACTCGTTCACTACTTCCCCACAAATCTAAAATCTTTGGATTGGTCGAGGCATGGGCTAACGGGAGTTTCCACAAATACTTGTTATACCAGTCATTGCGTTTTAAATCAATGAAGAGAAGTGAACAAGTACACACTTTAGGAGGGAAGAAAGATAATTGGTCCTCCCAGGATGTGACCTACCTGTGCCAGGTACTGACGATTAAGTTCCTTATATTGCCAATGCTGATTGGTCCTCCCAGGATGTGACCTAGCTGTGTGTGTGAGTTGCAATAGGACGTAGTCAGGGGCGACACGTAGATGGGGTATCCAATGGGCTGGTCACACGAGGAGTTGATCATGTTACGTAAAGCCTGTTTGGCGTTCTGGATGCTTCCTCGTTCTGGGTTCCTGTTCCGTAAGAACACCAGCTCCTGCTGTTGTCCCGCCCACAACCCACGGACACATTCCTTGTTCACCTGCAAGAGGACGATCAAACAATCAATTTAGATACTTCATACAGTTTTTAAAAAAGTTAACAAGTTAATGAATGTATAAATGACATGGGGAGTTGAGCGAAATCTACAGTTCACAACATCTGGTTTCCTTTCCCTCCTATCCCCCCCGCATGTTTCTTTTAGGCACTTCCTGGTCTCCCTTTTCTCTCACGGTCTCCTCTCCTCCCTAAGATCTGTCCTGGTCTCCCTTTTCTCTCCCTGTCCCCTCTCCAAGGTCTGTCCTGGTCTCCCTTTTCTCTCCCTGTCCCCTCTCCAAGGTCTGTCCTGGTCTCCCTTTTCTCTCCCTGTCCCCTCTCCAAGGTCTGTCCTGGTCTCCCTTTTCTCTCCCTGTCCTCCTCTCCAAGGTCTGTCCTGGTCTGCCTTCTCTTACGGTCTCCTCTCCTCCCTAACCTCGGTCTTGCCTCCTTTCTCCTCTGTCACCACCTTGATGACCCTAAAGCTGAGGTATCGTCTGTTGAGCACGATGAGCTACTAACCTTGACCCTAAAGCTGAGGTATCGTCTGTTGAGCACGATGAGCTACTAACCTTGACCCTAAAGCTGAGGTATCGTCTGTTGAGCACGATGAGCTACTAACCTTGATGACCCTAAAGCTGAGGTATCGTCTGTTGAGCACGATAATCTTGTACTCGTTGGTTCCCTCGTCCAGGACGTGGCGCAGGGCTAGCAGTGAGGGCGAGTTGGAGAGTACGGCGCTGCGCCATGCCGGGTCACCCTCGTGGGCGATCACCAGGTTCTGCTGGTGAGACGAGATGGCCTGGAAAAGAACCACCGGCTCGTCATACTCATCTGGAGACGTGAAGTGGTCCTGAGAGAGAACAAGACAGGAGGAGAGAGAGTCCAATGAGGTCGTTTCTGGTTTCTCAGCGAGTACAGATGGAGTCTCTCTCACCTGGTGTAGTTTGAGTGACATGCGTATCCCAGGCAACTCTCACCTGGTGGAGTGACATGCGTATCCCAGGCAACTCTCACCTGGTGTAGTGACATGCGTATCCCAGGCAACTCTCACCTGGTGTAGTGACATGCGTATCCCAGGCAACTCTCACCTGGTGTAGTGACATGCGTATCCCAGGCAACTCTCACCTGGTGTAGTGACATGCGTATCCCAGGCAACTCTCACCTGGTGGAGTGACATGCGTATCCCAGGCAACTCTCACCTGGTGTAGTGACATGCGTATCCCAGGCAACTCTCACCTGGTGTAGTGACATGCGTATCCCAGGCAACTCTCACCTGGTGGAGTGACATGCGTATCCCAGGCAACTCTCACCTGGTGGAGTGACATGCGTATCCCAGGCAACTCTCACCTGGTGGAGTGACATGCGTATCCCAGGCAACTCTCACCTGGTGGAGTGACATGCGTATCCCAGGCAACTCTCACCTGGTGTAGTGACATGCGTATCCCAGGCAACTCTCACCTGGTGGAGTGACATGCGTATCCCAGGCAACTCTCACCTGGTGGAGTGACATGCGTATCCCAGGCAACTCTCACCTGGTGTAGTGACATGCGTATCCCAGGCAACTCTCACCTGGTGGAGTGACATGCGTATCCCAGGCAACTCTCACCTGGTGGAGTGACATGCGTATCCCAGGCAACTCTCACCTGGTGGAGTGACATGCGTATCCCAGGCAACTCTCACCTGGTGGAGTGACATGGCGTATCCCAGGCAACTCTCACCTGGTGGAGTGACATGCGTATCCCAGGCAACTCTCACCTGGTGGAGTGACATGCGTATCCCAGGCAACTCTCACCTGGTGTAGTGACATGCGTATCCCAGGCAACTCTCACCTGGTGTAGTTTGAGTGACATGCGTATCCCAGGCAACTCTCACCTGGTGTAGTTTGAGTGACATGCGTATCCCAGGCAACTCTCACCTGGTGTAGTTTGAGTGACATGCGTATCCCAGGGCAACTCTCACCTGGTGTAGTTTGAGTGACATGCGTATCCCAGGCAACTCTCACCTGGTGTAGTTTGAGTGACATGCGTATCCCAGGCAACTCTCACCTGGTGTAGTTGAGTGACATGCGTATCCCAGGCACCCACCACCTTCCTCAGGAGCTTCCATGTCGGCAAAGATCCACTCATCTCTCACCGAGGAGATCCGGAAGTCTCCCCTTGAACAGCGCGTGGAGACCATACAGAAAAGACTCCAGGTTACTGGGGAGAGAGGAGAGACACGGGAGAGAGAGAGGGAGACACGGGAGAGAGAGAGGGAGACACGGGAGAGAGGAGAGACACGGGAGAGAGAGGAGGAGACACGGGAGAGAGAGAGGGAGACACGGGAGAGAGAGAGGGAGACAACCGGGAGAGAGAGAGGGAGGAGAGAGGGAGACACGGGAGAGAGAGAGGGAGGAGAGAGGGAGACACGGGAGAGAGAGAGAGGAGACACGGGAGAGAGAGAGAGACACGGGAGAGAGAGAGGGAGACACGGGAGAGAGAGAGGGAGGAGAGAGAGGGAGACACGGGAGAGAGAGAGGGAGGAGAGAGAGAGAGGAGAGAGAGGGAGACACGGGAGAGAGAGAGAGGGAGACGAGAGAGGGAGACACGGGAGAGAGAGAGGGAGACACGGGAGAGAGAGAGGGAGGAGAGAGGGAGACACGGGAGAGAGAGAGAGAGAGGGAGGAGAGAGGAGAGACACGGGAGAGAGAGAGGGAGACACGGGAGAGAGAGAGAGGGAGGAGAGAGGGAGACACGGGAGAGAGAGAGAGGAGAGAGAGGGAGACACGGGAGAGAGAGAGAGGAGAGAGGGAGACACGGGAGAGAGAGAGGGAGGAGAGAGAGGGAGGAGAGAGAGGGAGACACGGGAGAGAGAGAGGGAGGAGAGAGAGGGAGACACGGGAGAGAGAGAGGGAGGAGAGAGGGAGACACGGGAGAGAGAGAGGGAGGAGAGAGGGAGACACGGGAGAGAGGAGAGACACGGGAGAGAGGAGAGACACGGGAGAGAGGAGAGACACGGGAGAGAGGAGAGACACGGGAGAGAGGAGAGACACGGGAGAGAGGAGAGACACGGGAGAGAGAGAGAGGGAGACACGGGAGAGAGAGAGGGAGGAGAGAGGGAGACACGGGAGAGAGAGAGGGAGGAGAGAGGGAGACACGGGAGAGAGAGAGGGAGGAGAGAGAGGGAGACACGGGAGAGAGAGGGAGGAGAGAGAGGGAGACACGGGAGAGAGAGAGAGGGAGACACGGGAGAGAGAGAGGGAGACACGGGAGAGAGAGAGAGATGGGAGAGAGGGAGACACGGGGAGAGAGAGAGAGAGACACGGGAGAGAGAGAGAGAGGGGAGAGAGGGAGACACGGGAGAGAGAGAGAGAGGGGAGAGAGAGAGAGAGACACGGGAGAGAGAGAGGGAGGAGAGAGAGGGAGACACGGGAGAGAGAGAGAGGGAGACACGGGAGAGAGAGAGAGGGAGACACGGGAGAGAGAGAGACACGGGAGAGAGAGAGAGACACGGGAGAGAGAGAGAGACACGGGAGAGAGAGAGAGACACGGGAGAGAGAGAGAGAGGGGAGAGAGGAGACACGGGAGAGAGAGAGAGAGACACGGGAGAGAGAGAGAGAGGGGAGAGAGGGAGACACGGGAGAGAGAGAGAGAGGGGAGAGAGGGAGACACGGGAGAGAGAGAGGGAGGCGAGAGAGGAGAGACACGGGAGAGAGAGAGGGAGACACGGGAGAGAGAGAGGGAGGAGAGAGAGGGAGACACGGGAGAGAGAGAGAGGGAGACACGGGAGAGAGAGAGGGAGGAGAGAGAGGGAGACACGGGAGAGAGAGAGAGGGAGACACGGGAGAGAGAGAGAGGGAGACACGGGAGAGAAGAGTGGGAGAGAGGGAGACACAGGAGAGAGAGAGAGAGACACGGGAGAGAGGGAGACACAGGAGAGAGAGAGAGAGACACGGGAGAGAGAGAGAGAGGGGAGAGAGAGAGACACGGGAGAGAGAGAGAGAGGGGAGAGAGAGAGACACGGGAGAGAGAGAGAGAGGGAGAGAGGGAGACACGGGAGAGAGAGAGAGAGGGGAGAGAGGGAGACACGGGAGAGAGAGGGAGACACGGGAGAGAGAGAAGAGAGGGAGAGAGGGAGACACGGGAGAGAGAGGGAGACACGGGAGACACGGGAGAGAGAGGGAGACACGGGAGACACGGGAGAGAGAGGGAGACACGGGAGAGAGAGGGAGACACGGGAGAGAGAGGGAGACACGGGAGAGAGAGGGGAGAGAGGGGAGAGAGAGAGGGGAGAGAGGGGAGACACGGGGAGAGAAGAGGGAGACACGGGAGAGAGAGGGAGACACGGGAGAGAGAGGGGAGAGAGGGGGAGACACGGGAGAGAGAGGGGAGAGACGGGAGAGAGAGGGGAGAGAGGGGGAGACACGGGAGAGAGAGAGGGAGAAAAGCGGGAGACACGGGAGAGAGAGAGGGAGGAGAGCGGGAGACACGGGAGAGAGAGAGGGAGGAGAGCGGGAGACACGGGAGAGAGAGAGAGGGAGGAGAGAGAGGGAGACACGGGAGAGAGAGAGAGGGAGACACGGGAGAGAGAGAGAGGGAGACACGGGAGAGAGAGAGATGGGAGAGAGGGAGACACAGGAGAGAGAGAGAGAGACACGGGAGAGAGGGAGACACAGGAGAGAGAGAGAGAGAGA